>NC_079903.1:14894582-14998295 GCF_024868665.1 Triplophysa rosa | reverse complement strand
CCCCCTTGACTTCCATTGTATGGACACAAAACCACGGAGGCATTTCTCAAAATATCTTATTTTGTGTACCACAGAAGAAAGAAAGTCTTACAGGTTTTAATAAACATGAGGGGGGATAAATCATGACATAAGTTTATTTTAGGGTGAACTGAATGAATGCAGCATGTTTCCACATTTGTGTTACATTATGTAAACACTGGGGGGCGCACTGTCCACGTTGGCTGAACCAACATTGGTGCCATTTGAGGAAAGTGAATATAAAATGATTTAGCCCGAGGTGAAACATCATTTAAAGCATAGTTCAATTTAAGAAGCAGTTTTCAGTTGTAGTGTTCATGTTTTTTGTAATACAGAACCCTGCCTGTGATCAGTATATATTACTAGAGAATGATTACACAAAAGCTCAACAAACAAAGGAAAACAGTCATTTATTCATAACTCTGAATATCAGAAATTCACGAAACTCTGCTCTGTTTACTCTTACTCTGACAGTATGTGCCAATCCCAGAATTCCACCTTTTGGGGGGAAAAGTATTTTAGTTACAGTAATAGGCAACTTAAAATGATAGTGAATACTTCAACCCAGAAATGAAAATGCTGTCATCATTTACTCGCCTTCGAGTTGTTCCAAATCTGTATAAATTTCATTTCTCTGATGAACACAGAGAAATATATTTGGAATAATGCTTATAACCAAACAGATCTCGACCCCCATTGACTACCATAGTAGGAAAAAATACAATGTAGTATTCAAGTATTCAGTATTCAAGTCTTGATGTAAATCTATTTTGAAAACTTGATGAAAAGCATCCCAGCATTATCACCATTGTGCATCTTGGTAAATGTGCTTTATTTCACTTGAAAGTGTTGTGGCAAATCGACCTTCCAACGCAGAAAGAAATCTCGGACACAGGGTTCCAGGTTTCAAGAATTCAATCTTTATTTGCTCGAGCAAGCAAAGTGAGACATTCAGACTTCATCTGAAGTTGTCTAACAAATACACATCTGACTCCATAAGAAATCTCATGTTGTTTTTCACAGTGTCCGCCAATCAGGTTTCACGTGATATCATCTTTTTATTAGCCCGTCTCCTTCTTGTTTGCAACTATTATATTTCAATCGGTCCACCCTTCTTGTGCTCGCCACAGTTATGTTTCCGGCGTACCTTATTAGGATTTAATCGTGGCGAGCGCCTCCCATGATTTTAAAAAGAAAAACAAGGTTATTTTTCAATTTCTGATTTGTCATTCAGTTGATTCAGTTTTTCAAAACTTCACTGGTGCTTTCTCACGCATCATTCAGATGTAGCCGATCCATGCAGTATCAAAGAGTCTGTTAAAGGTCTCCTCAGACGAGCACTTTCAACAAGTTGGTATGATTTATTAGGGTCTTCATGAAATGTCTGTAACATATTTTGCTTAAAAACACTCAATGACTGTGTAAACAAAACCCTTCTTGCCTCGTCAAAAACAGCTATGCTCACAGCAACCTGTTTTGGTGCATGTCTCTTTAAAACCTATCTGAACATATAGGAAAAAACAGTGTATATAGGATATTCAGGGGACTTTTATTTAAAAACACCACATCAGACTGTCCTGATATTGTATGATGGACAAATCTGAGATGGTGTACTATGAATATGAGGTGAAATCACTTTCACAAAATATTATCTATTTGTCAGTTATTTTTAGTTATTTCATGGTCAGTTATGGTCTGAGTCTGACTCTCTAACCACCAGGCCACAACTTCCCCACTAGGCCAAAACCAACCACCAGAATGCCTTAGCAACGACCTAGCAACCACACAGAGAACGCCACACAAACCTCATAGCAACACTCTTACAACCACCAAAATACCTCATCAACGGCCTAGAAATCACCCAGAACATCATAGAAACTACATAGCAACCGTTTAACATAATCTCTCATTGCACTAGCAACATCACTCGCCATCGGAAAAACACTAGCAAATGATAGTGTGCGAAAACGCTTTTATTTTGAAATTTGTCCTCCCGCGCTCCTACCGCAATCTGTCATATATGCGCGCACAGAAAACCACCGTGAGGGCTGGCTTGACAGTCATTTTCAAAGTGGAGGCTGGCCTGACCGCAGTATAGTTTTTAACTTGAAATAGTGTTTTGTCTGTTATTTTGTTAATGATTTGACTGTAGTTATCTTTTATGCACCTTTCTTGCACAATACTGTTATGCAGAAACCCAGTATGTTGTATGTCTCTAAGATGTAAAATGTTCTTTGCAGAATATTCGTAAGATTGATGGAGGCAACGGCTTGTCCCGCTTTCGTCTTATGATGAGTGATGGCCTTCACACAATGTCCTGTAAGTCTGAAATGGATTTTCAGTTATAACATTTGTGTCTTTCAATTAAACCTTTTTCATTTAAATATCTACACACAACAGTTTAGGATAATTTGTATTTTATGTGCACAGCTGTGCTTAGATTAGAATATTGGGCTTTGCTTGTACAATATCATATTGAAACGTATTCTGGTTAGGTTTACTTTCTGTATACATGTAATCAGTATAATCAATATAAGCATTGCATTGTTTTTTTGTCGTTTTGATGTACATTTTATCCAGCAAACGCAAGCTTCTGTGATGTACAGTATATTTTACGGAGGCTATTGACATTTGTGCTATCTTTCTCATCTGATTTGTCTGGTTTTATTCCTACATGCAGCATTCATGCTCTCCACGCAGCTGAATTCCATGGCTGAACAGAATCAGTTGGATCCTAATTGTGTCTGTTTGATAAAACGGCATGTCACCAATGTTCTTAAGGACGGACGGTATGTGTTCATCTCTGGGTTTAGATAGTTGTCTCTGCTGCTATTGTATATTATAAATTTATACCACGGGGCTGTTGAATGCTTCATTCTGATTGGCTGACGAACGATCGACGGGTGTGCATTATTTTTCAGTTAAACGCACACCTATGAAGGTGTTCCAGGTCTGCTGACCGCATTACAGTTCCATATCACTTCGCCAAGTTTAGCCTACTGTCCACCAGTGAATATGTATTTAACAACAGACAAAGTGACAGGCAAATTCCATTGTCTGAGAAGAAATAAATATTAATATTTATGGACAGCATGAACATTTGAACAACAATGGCGAGAGCACTGTACAGGACTGTTCAGACGAAAAACTAAAGCATGTATCAAAGGTAACTGCAAACTACATGACACAATCAGCGGGTTAAAGATAAAACACGAAGCACAAAAATAACAACAACAACAACATCTTAAATTCGTCTGTGGAATGGGTAAACGGGACTTAAAACACGCAGGAAGCTTTCTATGCCACTGCGAGAACCGCAGCTGGCGCAGAAACCTCCATGTCACTTTTTTCTCTTAATACTTTTCTTATACGACAGGGGTGTTAAATACGATGAAAACAAATCAAATATACAGTAAATACTTGTCTTTTCACTCGCGTGTGCATGTGCACTGTCTGTCTTCCTCTCAATCTCGGAAAACTGCGTATGCAGGCTCAAGCAACGCTTTCAGATGAGATGAGTAAGAAATTAGTCCTACCAGCAAGTGCATTCCGGGACAAATACCATACAAATGTCTTGAGATAAAACATCGTAACAACGTCTTGTGGTATCGGAACAACGTCTTGTGGTGTTGTGACCGTGGTATAAGCGGAATAATTGACTCCGGTCCGTTCAATTATCGAAAGTTAATGCACACCTGAGGTGTAACGGCCACCCCTTCGCGTCGTGGCCGCATTACCACCTCGGGGTGTGCATTAACTTTCGATAATTGAACGGCCCGTCGTCAATTATCCCTTACATATTTAATTTAATTACATTATCTTAACTGTTGATTTGCTGGCTTTTGTTATGTGATTCTATATGGCTTTGCTTTGATGTGTAATATCAGGTTTTTGTTTCTGATGCTGTTCACAGCCGTGTAGTGGTTATTCTAGACTTGGAGGTGGTCAAGACAGCTGAGCAAATGGGAGGAAAAATGGGAGACCCAACTCCATATGTGGAGGGTGAGAGCGCATTAAAACAAACACAGTGAAACAGTTTTAATGTAACTGCATTTTTTTGTCCTTTTACTCTGCACAATGATAATAAAGTTGGGTCTAATCTAACACCCGGTCTAACCCAGACGCGAGTGTCGCGACAAAGTCATTAAGAGCAAACTGTTTGTCGTGCTGCATCCACAAATGCAGCAAAATGTCAATGGACAAAATGTCTTATTATAATGGGTTCTTTTGTCACATCTTGCCGGTCACATGCATGGTAGAACAGGTGTAATATTTCAGATTGAATAACACCTTGAAAGCCTACATAAAGAATGAGACTTTAGCATGTTATTGTTTTGGAAAGACTTATGTTAGTCACTTGTATTTAGATATTTAGTGTGCTTCATGTTTCTGACATATGTCTAAGTTTTGTATTTGTTCTCTGGTTTTCAGGTCAGTCAAAGGCTCCACAAACTGCAGCTCCTGTGGTGCGACACTTAAAGTCTCAGAATGGAAGTGATGGTAAATTCATGGAAATCTTGGAAGTCTTGTTCACACCAAGAATGATAGCTATAAATATACAGTTCTAAAATCATTCTTAATTTAAGAGAATATCAGAGTCTATGCCACAACTATTGTGAATATTATGATATTGTTGGGATAAAATTCACTCTGAAAGTATTCTAGCTGATGAATGGTAAAACATCGATAAATTAAAAGTCTTTTAAATTGAGTGAATAATAAAAATCTGAATAAGGTCTTGAATTGAAGGGGTAAATGGCTGGATGTACACTTATTACAAGTACATTTTTGGACACAAATTAGTGATTTAAGAGTTTATTACCTAATTTGTAAAAAACACAATCCTTCCAAGGCACAAAGTTCAAACAATGTCAACATACAATTTGATCAGTGGCGATCGGTGCCTCTTCTTCAGGGGAAGCAGGAATTCAAAATTCGTGTTTAGCGCTTCACGTGAACCTATGTGCATCACGCATCATGTCAAAATACGTGCCTGCTGCAGATGCGTCGAAAGGGTTTATGATAAAAGAGACGCTCGCGTTCAGAAGACACTGCATTAACACTTAACTCTGATTACACATGAGACTAAGCGAGTATCTAGCAAACGCAAGCGTCTCTTTTATTAAAAACCCTTTCGACGCATCTGCAACAGGCACCTATTTAAATACATGTTTTGCCGAGCTTTGCATTACTGCTTCCCCGGAGTCACGGATCGCCACTGAATTTGATATAAGTTCAAATGCAAACAAACAGTGTTCTTGTGTATTTTTCAAGTGCCCTAAGGGCATACAAACATGTTTGGTAAAAATGCGAGATGGTCCTCCTCACTGCAGAACGCAATATCCAGGGGGCGAGGTTGGATCCAGATCCAATTCCCCCCACTTTATATACTTAGCCGCAATTTGGAGAGTAAGGTGTAAACTGGTCACCAACGTTGGCTCTTATCAATGTCATCATTTAGTGTACGCCTGTAAGTAATTATCACAGTGAAATATTTGTTAACACAAACCCTAAACCTAATAAAATATGTTATTAAAAATACCCTAAATATAATAAAATACATAAGTAAAAATGTTAATAAATAAAGTTTGTCTTCAGCAAGTTTGTTTTCCGTCAAAAGAATAACTTTAGTTATGACTCAATGCGGAAATGGTAGAGCAACAACACGAGTATGACGTGTGTTGTGGCAAAACTGCTGCAGAAATCTGTCATCTAATCACAATGCAATGGGAGGAGACTAGATCTGGATCTACAGTGAGGAGCTACTGAAAAATGCAGCCGCTTGAAAATGCATGGCACGAGTCACGTGGTGTTATTTTATAATACTTTTTTTGTGCTTTGAAGCTTGAAAAGGGATCCACTCTTGTGAATGCAGGTGGTGTTGTTGATCTTTTCGCTATGCTGCTGTTTGCATGTTAAAATAAATCTGTGAAAAAATGTTTGTATTTTAACGTGTCACAGACCCTCGTCAACTGTAGCTGTGTCTCATTTCGAAGGCTGCGTCCTCCGGATGTCGCAATGCGAAGGCGTATGCGGCCGACATACGTGACCGCCGGAGGACGCAGCCTTCGAAATGAGACGCAGCATGTATTTTTATTTCATTCCAATTTAATATTAAAATCTTATCAGTTAACAGTTAATGTTCGGATACCGAGCGTAGGTTCTCGGTTAGGGAAATTAACCGAAATGAGCATCCGTATAGTGAATATTTATCGGCAAACATGGATGAGGACAGGCTATATACTTTTCATTACTTACCTTTAGATTCTGAAATTATAGCAGAGCGTCCTGTGAGGCATCACTGAAGTCATGAGAACAGGACGCATCTCTCTTTGTGCACTCTTCAGCTGCAGCATGAGAGGGTGCGTGGACAGAGAAAAACTGTGTTTTGTGTTTGATTGTTGTGTCACGCCCCTTTTTTACGTTCGGTATGGACAGACAAATTGCTTATCGCAGGAATCTAATCACATCACCTTTGGTTAGGATGCGGTGTAAGGTTGTAAACAAATTCAATGTTTTCAAGCTATTGCATAATCGCCATATATTGAAACGTAGGACCTTTATGCATAATATGGGTTACAGGTCATACTCACCACTTAACAGCTCACCTGTCCAGCGGCTTCCTGCAGGTCACTCTTCATTTTTTCTGACATGTTTCAGTGAAATTTCTCCCCATGTTTAATTTATTTGCCTTGAAATAACACTATTGAGGATAAGATGAAAGGGGTTCATAACAGCACTGCAGAGCTGAATTTGACTTTGTCATACTTTTTGCTCACTTTGACAAGCGGATAAATTCTCAGTTTCGCCAGCCTGTAGTCAATTGGCTGTGTTTTGTGATTGATTGTTGTGTCACGCCCCTTTTTCGCGTTCGGTATGGACAGACAAATTGCTTATCTCAGGAATCTCATCACATCGCCTTTGGTTAGGATGCGGTGTAAGGTTGTAAACAAATTCAATGTTTTGAAGTGTCAACTGCCGTGTATACAAGTGGTAACTATGGTAACAAATTTGAATACTAATCACTGTCCAACGGTTTCCAAAGCTAGCAAGCACATTGAACAGTGTTCAATGAAAAAACTAAATTAGCTATTTGCAACATCTCTTGGAAATATTTGCACAGTAAGAGTAAGTGGAAGCTGATGTTAAGATGGGAAACATGCTGCCAATAACTTTAAACAGCTAGCAAACATTGATCTGCAGCTCTACATCAGCACAAACAGCCAAGGTTGTTTGATAACTATTAAATTGTATAATTTAAAATGCTAAAATGAATGAGATTATTAGAGACATGATGCCAGAGAACCTGAAAATTTGTATTTACTATTGCTACTATTTGCTTGTGCTCAGATTTGCTTATTGATATGTGTATTGAATGTGATGCTTTTAGACTGTGTGTTGTTGACAGGGATTGTAACTTCTTACCTCTCTCCTCTGCTTTGATAGGTTCAGGACAAAGAGGCCCTGCTCAGAGCTTTGGCAAGAAGCCCATGGCTGCCCCCAACACTCCTGGTGGAAGTTCGAAAGTAGTGCCCATTGCAAGCCTCAACCCTTACCAGTCAAAGTCAGTCTAGAAATCTCATTTAAAAACACTGATTTCTCACTCTCCCTTTTGATTGCATAATTAAAGAGCATTTTTTTCTCCAGATGGACTATTAGAGTCCGCGTCACCAACAAGAGCAGCATTCGCACATGGAGTAACTCCAGGGGGGATGGCAAGCTCTTCTCTATGGAACTTGTGGATGAGAGCGTAAGCTTTGAAAGATAATTAATGGTGAAACAGATTGTAATGGTATTAATGTACAGTGAGATGTAATTGATGTTTTTTTTGTTATAGGGAGAAATCAGAGTGACGGGATTTAATCAGGAAGTGGAGAAATTCTACTCCCTCATTGAACAGGGAAAAGTAAGACAGTGTTTTCTCTCTGTGTGCTGTGGAAGTAAGGTGCAAAATGAATCCGAGGAAAATAGATTACGGTGCTTTGATTAATTGTAAAAAGTGTTGTTTAGATCTATTCTGTTGTGTCAACGTTTCATATTTAATTTTACAAACACAGGACTTATTAACCAACGTCAATAATCACAAATTGTAGAAGAGCATTTCACTTTGCTAACTCAAGTCATCAGTCACCTGATGTTTTTTTCCTTGTTGCTGTCCTCAGGTCTATTATATTTCCAAAGGCACCCTGAAGATTGCCAACAAGCAGTTCTCGACATTAAAGAATGACTACGAGATGACCCTCAACGGCGAAACGAGCATCATCCCTTGCGAGGACAGCGCAGATGTCCCCATGTTGCAGTGTGACTTTGTCTCCATCGCTGATCTGGAGTCCAGAGGGAAAGACAGCATCGTAGGTGAGTATCCCCCCGTGATTTCCGTCATCAATAACCACCGTTTAAATAATTAACCGAGGCGGGGAGCGTATCGCGGAGGCGCAACAAATGCGTTGAGGCCCAGGAGGTTGTGGTAATTATAACGTTGATGATGAACACAATATTAATAACGCCTATGACAGTAATGGCCTGTGGCGCAGATTGACTTTGTGTCCCAGTCGGAATCCAGGGGAGAAAATTCTGTCACTGGTTGAATGAAGTCGATAAGTATGCCTCTAATTATGGTAGTGGCAGTCGGAGCACGGCGAGGTGCGGCGGTCGCATTTCTTATGCGAGATTTGAGTCAGGTGCTGGCAGTGATTTGTGGCACATTCCTAATGGCAGCTAAATGATTCATAACAGCATCTGATAGGAGAGGATTAAGATGGCGTGCTGCAATGAGGCATTGACAAGTGTTGTGGAATTACATTCTGGATAAGTGGCATTTTCATGCCGAACCTATTCGTTGTTGAAAGATTGCGGAAGTAGCTTCATTGTAAACCTTTGTTTATTTACAGATGTGATCGGAGTGTGTAAATCTGTGGAGGATGTGATGCGCATCACTACCAAGAACAGTCGTGAGGTTTCCAAGAGGAACATCCAGCTGATAGACATGTCTGGCAGAGTCATCCAGCTCACCATGTGGGGTAATGATGTACGTAAGAGACCAAATTTACCTCTTCTATTAATTTATCCGCATTTACATAATCCAGTGCCTTGTATTTTGAATATTGGTAATATACTTAAAACATTTTGTTTTATTATTTAAATTAATTGTTTAATTTGCCAATTGCAATAAAAGCCCTAATGCATTTAATTTAGTCTTGAATAAACCGTCTAATTTGACAGAGGTAGTTATGTTTTAGCTATATTACCCAGCCCAAGCCTGTAGAATCGGTGTGTGGACGACAGATGGCATTACTTGGGCGGTGTAATTTGAATTGATCTGCTTGGCACCCTCATCTAAACACTGACATCCAGCAATAAACTCTTCTACCATCTGATGAGATCCAATCCTTGGAGAAAAACATGGGTTGTCTTAATTTGTTTTGATGTTGGCTTTTGTTTATATGTCCATAGTTCTTATCAAGGGAGATCTGTAATAAAACAGCAAGAGCACAAATGTACCCAATGACATGAGGAATCTTTTATACAATCACCCAAATTTGTGTCATGCTAAAAATCATAGGGCACTTTTAGGATGAAAGTGTATGCCTAGGAGAAAATATGTTTTGGAGCAAGTGCTCAACTGTGTTCTTCCCTCTCTCTTCAGGCAGAGACATTTGATGGCACCGGGCAGCCCATCCTGGCTGTTAAGGGGGCAAGATTGTCTGACTTCGGTGGGCGTTCCCTCTCCACTCATTTCAGCAGCACAGTTATGATCAACCCTGAGTTACCTGAGGCATACAAACTGCGAGGCTGGTTAGTGGTTTTCCCTCTCCCTCTTTTTATCTTTTGTTCTCAAATTGTACAATATAGGTATTGCAGCATGCCGGTGTAACCATGCCGGTGTTCAATGTAGACAAAACAAATGCTGTTTTGGCCTTGTTTTTATTTCTCTGCTCGTGAGAATTGGGACGGAGGAGTGGAGACACTGAAATGCACACTCCATAGCTCAGAGAGACTGAGCATGTTCATGCCTTAGATATCAAGATTAGCTCTATCTGCTCTACTCTGCTGGGCTTTGCATTCAGGCTGATATAGGAATGCAAATGATGGCTAATCCTTGCCAAGATGTTCAGTTTCCTCTGGCGGCCTAGCATGAATCAGGTCCTTTGAGAACGGGAGTGTTTATTCATGCAAGAAAGATGGGTGCTGAATGTCTTGTTGAGGGACAGTTTAGAAATAAACGCTTCTAGAGCACAGGTGGGCAGAGGGTGTGATGGATGCCTCTGTCTGAAGAGCGGTTTTCCTGATCCTCCATTTACATAGGAGCATTTAGCAGATTATAAGAGTCCTCTGTGACTTATTGTCTATGGCTGCTGATGGAATTGAAAAAACAGCAGACAGATGCTTTTGTCAAGATATTTGTTGGTACTGCCAAATTATGATTTGAGTTTTTAAAGTATCTCCCGGACAGGCCTGGCGCAGCTATTGCATAATCGCGAGTGCCATTTATTGAAACGTAGGGCCTTTATGCATAAAATGGGTTACAGGTCATACTCACCACTTAACAGCTCGCCTGTCCAGCGGCTTCCTGCAGGTCACTCTTCATTTTTTCTGACATGTTTCAGTCAATTTCTCCTAGGGCTGAACGATTAATTGCATTTGCGATTAAATCGCGATGTGGTGAAATGCGATTTTCTAATCGCAAAGACTATGATTAATTATGGGGATGCAGTGTGATGCAACCCTGCTCGTAGCTGACCAGTACCATCTCAAAAGCATTAAATATGCATGGAAAATGCGCAGCATTTTCTCCTTTTCCCAAAGTGCTTAGGACAGAAGCTTGCTCTCTCATGGTGACTGCCTGCGAGTGAGGAGTGCGTGTTGCACCTCATTCGCGTCGTGACTGCTTCGCTCTCTATTTCATTGTGCTTGCCGCGCATCTGTATTTAAAGTTATGAATTTGTACATTGGCCTCAAGCTCGACAGGACGTGGCACTGTGGAAACTTTAGTGTAAAAGAGCAACAGCACGTCAGTTGTGTGGGACTATTTTGGCTGTTTTGTGTGGATGATGCTGCGCAGTGTCAGATATTGTGTGTGCTAACATTAATGCTGCCTCAAGGGGCAATACTACTAATGTCATGCAGCACTTACACAATAATAAAAGACAATATATAAGATAATACATATATTAATAATTTATATTTTTACTTATTTATTTAAAGGTTGTCTAGTAAGTTAACGGACAGTGTTTAAGTGCAATCAACATGTTTATCATATATTTATTACAGTGACTCTGCATTCAAATTACTGAGTGTGGTAAAGCCACAGTTTTGTTTTATATTTATGTAATCTGCACTTTTGTTTCCGTGATTAATGACTTTCATGTTACACCAAGCTTATTTGTCAGTGCTTTGTCATGATAATTATTACATGATTACATGGCTAGAAATTTAACAAATCATTCAATATATTAGTATGATTGTGGTAGTTCTATAAAAATATGTCAATCAATTCATGCATCAACTAATATCATCTTAAGCCTGGCCTATAGTTTATGGTAAATCTGTCTATTGCGTTGGTTACCATGATTTGTTGATTTTCTTTATTAAATAATACAGAAGATAGTCAGTCATAGCAGTCGCTATATTGATTAAAAAAGTCGCAATTAGATTATCTTTCAGAATCGTTCAGCCCTAATTTCTCCCCACGTTTAATTTATTTGCCTTGAAATAACACTATTGAGGATAAGATGAAAGCGGTTAAACAGTCGTGGCCAAAAGTTTTGAGAATGACACAAATATTAATTTTCACAAAGTCTGCTGCCTCAGGAATGGCAGCAGGCAGGTGTGAGTGCATCTGCACGCACAGTGAGGCCAAGACTTTTTGAGGATGGCCTGGTTTCAAGAAGGGCAGGAAAGAATCCACTTCTCTCTAGGAAAAACATCAGGGACAGACTGATATTCTGCTAAAGGTACAGGGATTGGACTGCTGGGGACTGGGGTAAAGTCATTTTCTCTGATGAATCCCCTTTCCGATTGTTTTAGGCATCCGGAAAAAAGATTGTCCGGAGAAGAAAAGGTTAGCATTACAATCAGTCCTGTGTCATGCCAACAGTAAAGCATCCTGAGACCATTCATGTGTGGGGTTGCTTCTCAGCCAAGGGAGTGGGCTCACTCACAATTTTGCCTAAGAACACAGCCATGAACAAAGAATGGTACAAAAACATCCTCCGAGAGCAACTTCTCCCAACCATCCAAGAACAGTTTGGTGATGAACAATGCCTTTTCCAGCATAATGGAGCACCTTGCCATAAGGCAAAAGTAATAACTAAGTGGCTCGGGGACCAAAACATCAACATTTTGGGTCCATGGCCAGGAAACTCCCCAGACCTTAATCCCATTGAGAACTTGTGGTCAATCCTCAAGCAAAACAAAAATCTACAAATTCTGGCAAACTCCAAGCATTGATTATGCAAGAATGGGCTGCCATCAGTGAGGATGTGGCCCAGAAGTTGATTGACAGCATGCCCGGGCGAATTGCAGAGGTC
Source organism: Triplophysa rosa (assembly GCF_024868665.1). Classification (NCBI taxonomy): domain Eukaryota; kingdom Metazoa; phylum Chordata; class Actinopteri; order Cypriniformes; family Nemacheilidae; genus Triplophysa; species Triplophysa rosa. The sequence goes on along the minus strand of NC_079903.1, from coordinate 14,985,747 downwards.
TTGAAAACGAAGGGTCAACACTGCAAAATTGAGTCTTTGCGTAAACTTAATGTAATTGTCAATAAAAGCCTTTGACACTTATGAAATGCTTGTAATTATACTTCAGGATACCATAGTAACATCTGACAAAAACATATAAAATCACTGAAGCAGTAGACTTGGTGAAAATTAATATTTGTGTCATTCTCAAAACTTTTGGCCACGACTGTACATTTGCTTCCTATGGATAACTTCATACTGACGTAGGGCTGGACGATATGGCCAAAATTGATATTGAAATATATTCATGCATTTCGGTCAATGCGATATAATTCCGATAACGATATAAACAATATTTTAATTATGAATTATCTGTCGGACTCCTATAACCGAGCACATTACTCACACATTACAACACCTGCATTGGCTTCCGGTTAAATATCGAATTAACTTTAAAATCCTTCTCGCTTATAAAGCACTCAGTAATTTGGCTCCTCCCTACTTAGCAGAACTCCTTCGCGACTCGCTCTCTCAGATCATCTGCTGCACTTAATCCTGTTCTTCCTTGAACTTGCACTACTATGGGTTCTCGAGCTTTCAGTCATGCAGCTCCTTACCTCTGGAACTCTTTACCGCAGGTCCTTTAAAGTAGCGAATGGAGCGTTTTTTTTTTTTACTTTTTTAGGCAGGCTTTTTTGTATAGGACTGTGCCTTTACCTTGTGTAAGTTTCAAATATTAGAATCATGTTTACCAACAAAATTGAGAAAAACTTTTCTAAATGTGCTTCAGAGCATTGGCATATTTTCAAAGCTCTACAGGGGCACAGGCCTCCCATTACTTGAAACTTTTTACTTCTTGAAATCTTTTTACATATTCTTCTAAATTAATAATTTTCAATAATTAACGTCCACTGAATATTATGTATGACTGTCGAGATAATGAGCTTTTATATCATGGACTGGTGCGCAGTACACAGCCTGTTGGCCGATCTCCTGGAAGTCCAGCAGGCCACTGTGAATTCAATCCATGTCCATCAATTAGCAGAGCTGCAGAAGTGAGGGAGTTTTGACCCTGAAACCCTGAGGTGTTGATGAGGTCTGCTGTTGCTGGACTCCTGCCACTTGACATACTGTAGCAGCCCTCGGCCACTAACTACCATCTCAGCTCTTGTAGCTTTGCTGCCCATAGTTAACAATAAAGACAACAGTACTATTTTATTGACCCTAAAACGTTCTACTACACTACACCGTTTTATTTGGACATAAATGAGGGTGTCCGTCTTTGATCTATTAAACTTTAGGCCCAGTGGAATTTAACCTTGAAGTCTAGTCCTTGTGGAGCTGAGCATGTACTCTGCCATTTAATGTCAATCTCATTAATCATGTTGATTGAGCTCTGAAGCTCATGAACTGAGGATGCTCCGAGTGTTCGGCACAGTTTATTGAAGTATCCCTTATTGTGTAAATCAGCATTTTCAGGCAACGTGTGCATCGGTGTCACATATTTTATATGTTTGTTTAATGAAGTCTGTATGGAAGAATTGCATTTCGTTGCTTGGGGGCTATCAATTCGAGTATGAGAGCCACTGTAATATCATTGGGCTTAAAGAATCGAATTATGATCAAGTTGTGTACATTTCATTCAGATGTTTATTTTTTTATGGTCTTGCCCATTTCTGTGTTTATTAACTTTTATTAACTGTGACATGCATGGCTCTGTGTGCATCATTGTTTACGGTATAATCAAGTTTTCACAAATATGTTTCTGGTTTCGTCCCGTCTTGTAAATAATTACAAAATAGAACCTCCTTGTCAGCAGTAGGCTAATATAATCGTCCAAGCTTAATAATTGGGTGATATTTGGCCATCAGAGACTTTTCGCCCATAACCATGTCTGATTTGATGATAAAGTGCTAGCGCCACCTTCTGTTACTTCCTAAACTGCCAGTTGCCTTTTCTTATATTCATGATATAGAGCAATACATAATTGCATCATGTAAAATGCACAATTCAGTTTAACATTTTTAAGCAATATTTACTTAATGTTATGTCAATTGACAACGCTGTTGGTAGATTTTATGACTGACACAATAAACGGCAATTCTGTTAACCTGCCAGATGGGCAACATTTTTGCGAATCATTTTTACATACCCCATTATCATCTGATTTATCTCTATTTGTCAACTCTAATGAAGTTAAATAAACCGAAAACATGTCTGTGTTCTAATGCAAGTCTTAATTGTGTCCAATAGATGGCATCAGAGATCAGGGCCATTTACTGCACAATGGGCTTCATACCCCCACCGTCAGTCACGCCTCTCTTCGGTTTTTCTCACCCTGCTGCTCTCGCGCAACGTCTCGCCCTCATTATCATTCTTTCTCGTTCGCTGATGCACTCTTACTCATAGGTTGCCAATTACTCTTGACTGGCTCATTTTAACAGTCTTCACAGAGGCAGTGGAAGCTCTCCTGCCTCCATCCCACCTGTCAGAGACTTCAAACCAGCATGCGGCATTAAGCAAACACACACTCTTGAGTCTGTCTGTCGCTTGCACTTCTTGTATTTGCACTAGATATCGCCGTCAAACTCAATTTGAGATGAGGGTTAAACATTTGTGTGACTTAGATTGAAAGAGTTTTGTTGTGCGCTTGGACCATTTGTCAACAACATTCTCGCAGCTACTGTACGTTTAGGACCTTTTGTTTTTTTCACTGATAAAGGTAGCTTTCAGATGTTATTTGTGGTTGTATTGAACGTAGAAATTGCACTTTCACATTCTGTCTCATTGACGCTAAATGCAAATTAGTTCTTGCACATCACATTACCAATGTCAAAGTGGTTAAAAACATAACCAAGAATGTTATATATAAACTATGTCACGTGTAAAATGGGACTTGAATCTATCGTATGTCCTTGTGATAGCTAATACCAAGGTGAAAAATGACAAATTATGACATGCTGCTTTGTACATGTGCTTAAACAAAACCTGGCACGTATTTTGTCTGTTTTTCACTTTTTGTGCTTCATAGCCTCTGACATGACAGTACGTTCAACGGCCAATCTAGATTGTTTCCTCTTGTTGTCTGCTCTGCTCAGTTCAGCCATGGTGCGCTGAGCTCCAGCCTGTCACTCCACGCCTTTAAATCCCATGCCACTGTGTGCGCTGCCTTGGTAAACACAAGAGACTGAGCTATAACGGCTTTGCGCACATTCATTAGCACAATTACGAGCTGAGAACAGTTTGTAATCGTGTTGTGTCGAACCAGGCTCACTTGGAAACATAACTGTAACCGTTTCAGACTGTGCTTGGAACGATTCGGCGCGATGGTGGAAAAGCGCTCATTGTGGTCCTAAAACTGTTACTATAATACTTCAGAATACATTTTAGTGGGTTACGTTACTTCTTGACCCACCCATTAATACTGGTCAATGAGAAAAAGGTTTAGTTTATGAGCATCACGTAAACGATAGCTACCTAGTGGCCTAGACAAAAATTTCTTGGACAATGCATTGAAATTAGTGTAATACATTACAAACATCACTAATAACACATGTGCATATGCTAAAAACAGACACATTCAATAAAATCTTAACTTGCCTTCCAATCAGGTCACAATCCAAACCACTCCAATGCAATATGGCGAGAAGAATGTTACTTTTTTGCCGGTGAACTATCGTAGACTTGAAATTTGCAGTACCACCACCTACCATCTGGAGTATGGATTGGCTTTATTTCCACTTAAATTTTATGCAAAAAATTCATACAATTTAACTAATTGGATCTGGCTTGTTGTTCAGCTAGTAATATTTAAGCCATAAACATACTATTTATTTAAATAAATCTAATTGTTTTCACAATTAACAGATTTATATTGATTCTAAGCAATCTGACTACATACATTTTGAAAAAAAATATTATTTAAATAAAATCAAAAGGATACAAATAATTAGTTACAAACTCTGCCATGATCCATTTGGCCATGTGTTGGATTGGTTGAATCCATATTATTAGTGATGGCGAAGTGAAGCTTTCTGAACCACTGAAGCTTTCAACAAAATTGTATCGAAAAAGGTTCATTACTCGAAGCTTTTTGAATCAGAGCTCGACTATGACCTCTGCTGGTGAAAGCGTGGGAAAGCGCTGTGTCGCAAAATATTTCACGATGGACCGACCATTAATTTTAGAATCAATAATGATTTAATAAATGAACGAACGAATGCATGGGTAGACTAGTAAATTAATAAATCAGTATATTAAGTACATGACAACAATCTGTTTCGCATACTTGGTAACTCAAAACAATAAACATAACTTTTTGTATTGTGGATGTGGACATTTTTCCTGTTTGTAAATAAGTCAAATTCATGAATAGAGGAAGTAAATAAATGCAGGTGCATGCACACAAAAATACACATGCACTTTCATACGATTATAGTAAATCTGTAGCTGTAGAAACCCATGAAGGCGTGGCCTGTGTCGCGAATTTTCAAACCTTTTTTTAATCAAAGTATGAAGCAGTCGTACTTTGGGTGTGTGTGAAACGAAGCTTCGGATGTAATTGGTCACATGGTTTTGATAGAACGAATCAAGCATCGAAACTAAGCTTCACTGAAAATCGCTTAATTTTTTTGACACAAGCATCGGAGCTTTGGTGTCACCGCTAATATCACTAGGTATTATATTATAATGACTCATCTGCAAAATTCCACCGTAGTATCAATTACTCAGTCACTTTTTTTATACGCTTGGTTTTTGCGTCATTTGCCCGCTTTATATTGAAGGATCTTGGAAATGCTTTGGGGAAAAAATATTTTTTTAATCAGGAGTAGGCTGATCCTTTTTGTAAAGCACGACTAGCTCTATATTTAGGGATTTCTTAGTGATAAAACAGAGGAGCACAAAGGGGAGGTAAGAGGCCAGGCGCCACGCTACAGAATTAAACTCATTTTTCAGAAAGAAATAACTGACACGACCAAAGCAATCAGGCTGTGCGCTACTCTATAAATGTGGATATTTTCAATTAGTCATGCCTTCCAGAACAAGCCCTGAACCCTTGTATTTACCCAGCCACGCCTTCCTACCCCTTCAGCTCCAAGCCCTACCATTGGTACATTTAGAACGCTGTATCGATTCTTCCGACACACTGCTTCAACCTGAGTGGGCTTTGTTTTTTTTCGGTCTCTCTACCTCCCTCTTCCTCCCGGTAGAGAGTGAAAATGGGTTTCTGATTTCACCGTTGCATCCCTGACCCCATCTCCCTTAACCGATGCTATACTGTTGATTCGTTTCACAAGTGCCCGTTGTGCTGTTTTTAGCACAAATCTCCATAGTAAGAGCCACTGTTCGGATGTTGCTTCTCTGTTTCTGTGGATCAGATTTGAGAAATCAGCTACTTATCTGCCTGAACAAATGAGCTGTTGCCTTTAAAAATAAATAAATAATTTGGGCATCTGTTATTTTTTACACAATGATTGCCAGCTTGAAAGGCTAAGTGGAATTTGTTTGTTTATTTACAGGTATGATAAGGAAGGACATGCTATCGATGGTCAGTCTATGACTGAGATGAGAGGACCAGGGGGTGGTGGAAACACAAACTGGAAGACCCTGATGGAAGTCAAGAATGAACACTTGGGCCACGGAGACAAGGTATGATTCCTGCATAGAAAGAGTTGAGAGATTTAAGCCTTCTTCTCACTTCACACGTATGCTGGATGTATACAGGTGCTGGTCGTATAATTAGAATATCATCAAAAAGTTGATTTATTTCACTAATTCCATTCAAAAAGTGAAACTTGTATATTATATTCATTCATTACACACAGACTGATATATTTCAAATGTTTATTTCTTTTAATTTGATGATTATAACTGACAACTAATGAAAATCCCAAATTCAGTATCTCAGAAAATTAGAATATTACTTAAGACCAATACAAAGAAAGGATTTTTAGAAATCTTGGCCAACTGAAAAGTATAAACATGAAAAGTATGAGCATGTTCATGTTCATACCTGTATATTAGGGATGTGCATCTCCATACTGAGGCCGATGCGATACGCATCTCAATGCATAGCCAACGATACAATAAATTAAAGATACAGATGAAGCAGCTACCGATGCGATCCGATCCGATTCATCCCTATTACAATGCAGTGTGATCCGGTTCGATACGATACATTACAGTGCAATTCATTGCAATAGGATGCAATGGAACAATTATGATGCTATTCAATATGGTAGCCCTGCTAAAAAAAATAGAACTTTGCCCAAAACACAATAGAATATTTTATGGAATAAATGGTTATAATAGGAATTGTATTGGCTTTTGGTTTTAATGGAAATACTGCAGGGCTCTCCGACCCTGCTCCTGGAGAGCTACAGTCCTGCAGACTGTTTCAACACACTTGTAATTATCAAGCAACCCTGAACACCTTAATTAGATGCTTCAGCTGTGTTTGATTGGGGTTGGAGCTGAAATCTTCAGGTCAGTAGCTCTCCAGGAACAGGGTTGGAGACCCCTGGTCTACTGGTATGTGATGGATTCTGTTGGTGGGATGTTATCTGGCAGATTCTATTGGAATAATAACCAAAATACAATACAAAAAGGAGTTTTGTAATGGTTAACTTAAATGCCTCCTGACTTCTAACGTCTTGATGTGGAGTAGGTATTGGAAGCCCTCGTTCTCTGTAACGCTAAATAGGTTTACAAATAAAAAAGGCGATTGCATCAGTTATTGCATTGGAACAAGCAGAGCTGTTAGACAGCGGGCAATGAAAAAAGTTTTAATCGTTTGCTAACTCTGCATCATGCTAGTGGTAGCGGAGCCGCTAGCAGCTAACGTTACAGCTAAATGATACTGTACATCTACGCTGCCTTGAAAATCTATCAGATATTGGGCTCTCACGAGACCGGGACTAAAGCAAACGTTGTATTCGGACGTGCCTTAATGCCTATTTGCCTTGGAATGCACTCTCCGAAGGCAGCACTTAGATGTCGGACGCAGTCTGTGTGTGACTGTCAGGACACGCTTCGGTCTCCGTAGTGATGTGATACGTCATATTCACGTAGCAGCAGTGATGACAGAACGCGCATGTGAAACAGTTCAGAGAAATCAACCTACATATCGATTTTTTACCAATGCAAATATGTTAGAAACGATGCATTGCAATGCAAATGGCAACTTGTATCTGATAAACAACTTTTTAAATCAATGCATCGCATCGTTACCTTGTATGCCGATGCACCGATGCAAATCGATGAATCTTCCCATCCCTAGTAGACATTGTGCTGGCCATATTAACAGATGAGCGCAAAAGCAGGTAGAGATTCAAAGCCGAGCCTATTTTTGCATGGGCTCAGCAAAAAGTATGCAGGAAGTGCAATGCAAATATGCTTCTCAAAGAATCTTTTGCAATTTTTGCTTGTATAAAGCAACATGAAATAATGCTGCAAATAGCTTATTGTTTAAGCCCATTTTTGAAAAAGTCGGAGAGAGTCATTTGGCTACACAGTTACACCTCCGTGTTCATTAATCAGCTATAATGCACTTTCCATCTTTCCAATGTGTGTGCTTAAGCATTACTTTCATTCAGCACAAAGATGGAGAAGAGAGATTAGCAGGACTCCATTTACTGAGGCCAATAATTAAAAGATTGTACTATAAACTGCAGAATTAATCTGCCCTAGTCCTGAAATCTTTTTCGGTACTTCTGTCATAAATGTGGAGTCATTTTCTATTGAAAAAGCCACCCAGACAAGCCTCATTTAATAAACCTCATGTTTTCCCAAAGATGGTTTTGTATCTGTTTATGATAGGGATGGACACGAGTACTCGGACGCGACGATCAGTGATGAAAACGATGATTGTTTGGGTCAGTAAATACATTTTTAAAATAAAATTATTTTCTTTCTTTCTGTTTGGTTATGCTGGCATTTCGGGTGGTACCCAGAGATTTGATTGGTTGCGCTGCGAGAGTTTACGGTCCGGAGCACAGAAGGGCACAGTCATGCCTGGTTTCACTTTGATAAACTTGACGAAAATACAGTCAAGTGCAAAATGTGCAGCGCCAAGCTGCATACAATGCATACAAACCTTCAAGTTTGATTCATATCGCCATATCACCCTGTAGCCCAAGACTGGTTGCCCACTGAAGCTAAGCATGGCTGAACCTGGCCAGTACCTGGATGGGAGACCTCCTGGGAAAAGCTAGGTTGCTGCTGGAAGTGGTGTTAGTGAGACCAGCAGGGGATGCTCACCCTGCGGTCTGTGTGGGTGCTAATGCCCCAGGATAGTGACGGGGACACTACGGTAAAAAGCACCGTCCTTCGGATGAGACGTTAAACCGAGGTCCTGACTCCCTGTGGTCATTAAAGATCCCATGGCACTTCTCGTAAAGAGTAGGGGTGTATCCTGGCCAGATTCCTTCCATTGGTCACCTTGTCAATCATGGCCTCCTAATGATCCCCACCCTCTGAATTGGCTCTATCTCTCTCCTCTCCACCTATAGCTGGTGTGTGGTGTGCGCACTGGCACCGTTGTACTGTGGCTGCCGTCGCATCATCCAGGTGGATGCTGCACACTGGTGGTGGTTGAGGAGAGACCCCCCTCATATGATTGTAAAACGCTTTGGGTGTAATGCAATACACAATACAGCTCTATATAAATGCCTCATTCATTCAATCGTTATCATTTTACACTCTGTCTACACCTCACGTGAGCGGTGCGATGCAACGCAGCAAAAGCAAAACGAAACCAAACAAGGCATTTGTTGCATCTATTTGCGCTGCATCCAGTGGGCACAGAATTTCTGTTTATAATGGGCTCTAGTGTTGTATTCGTGCCACTCGCACAGCAGGGCGAACGTTTTCAATCCATTCCCATGGAAGCTGAGCTCGCGTGGCGCTCGCGGAGCAAACCGAGCATTCCTCTCCACTGCGAGCGCCATGTGAACGTACGCTCAAGTTCATAAGAATGGATTAAAAACACTGGCCCTGCTCCGCACCAGTATATTCGGAAACAAAATGTCAGGTGAGACCACTATTATCAGACGAGCAAAAGAGACTTTACCGTTAGACACTGACAGACAGATGACACTGATATTTCTTTTAAAGTCACCATGAAACGGAAGTTGCGATTGACTTCTTTTCTGTATCGTGACGTGTATCCGAGTGAAACGGCTTCTGAAATTAGAAAAAGATGTAGGGCGGGGCTTTTTTTTGCGCTTCCCTTTTTGATTGGTTTGTTGTAAATTGGGCCTGCAGAGGAGGGCTTAAAAGAGGTAGGACTATACTGACTTTCCAATGGCCAGGCATTTTGTTGCTGACGTCATGTGGTGAAGAGTTGTTGTTGAGAGGGGGAGAGGAGCGTAACGTTTTTGAGTAAAGATTTAAAGAAGTGCAAATGAATAAAAATAATAATAATGTTGTGAACGGATAAGTCATTTATAATTTATGAATTTTTTTATAAGTTAACAGTGTTGATTTAATTATTTACTCAATCTTGTCATAGTTTTATCAACATAAATTTTCGTATCTGTGTTGTAATTGAAATCTTTTCATTGTCACCATGAGGGACATGCCCCCTCTAATGCCCCACCCCCAATTAATTGTCCAAAACTCGAAATGCCCATCCCTAGTGTATGATGATAGTTCCTGTATTGGGGCAACTGTTCTGTTTTCAGTGGTCTAATATTTTCGTAGTCGAGAACAGGAGTTGAGCGTAACACTGTTTTTATTTATGCGTGAGGGATGGGAAATGGGGATCTGTGTTCTGATGGCAATATCAAAGAGGCTGTGTCTATAGAAGAGTGAAAAATTATGAGCTTATCAGGTGCAGCAGAATGATGAAGAGTGAGAGCAGAACGAAGCCTCACAATATCAGAAGAGAGAATAAAAAATGGGAGAGCTATTTTCACATAAGTAAGACATCAATTATTAAAGCAGAAAGAAAACCGGACTGTTTTCTCGGCGTTGTAAATCTTTGAAGTAGGTTTGCCAGAAGGCATGATTTAGCACAGAGACATGCATGACACTGCTATTGAATGTTGAATCATCATCACTCAAAAGGTATGTCGGCCACGTAGAATGACTGATGCATGTATTCATCTGTTATTGTGTGGATGCTAACATCAACAACAGATCCATGCCTTAGAAACAGAATAAGCATGTAGAATGACAGGCACCATCGAATAGAGCTACTGGAAAATGGATGGGACTTGTAAGCCCTGGTGTTGTCTTTATTTGTATTGTTCTGTAATCTTTGAGCGTTTGAACTCCGTTCTGGTTCCTGTGGTTTTGAGTGTTTTAAATGAATTATTAATATTCACACTGGTGCACAGCCTTCCCTAATACCTGGCCCCTAAAGGCCCACTGGCCCCGACATCTCTCTGTGATGAGAAGCACTCGTGCTGTCACCCGGGTCTCATCCCGTCAGATCTGTTGGAATACGAGGTGAAGCCGCTAGAAGCACACAGCCCATTGCCTGTAATTAACAGCGCTCCTCGCAAAAAAGTTTGTCCCAGTTTCCTGTCCCACTGTGCCACAGTCGCGTAATGAAGTGAAACACTTTTACATAATTTCCTGATACCCTATGCTGTGTTAGAATAAGTACAGTTGTCAACCCTAATGACAGGCAATAGGAAACAAAAAATCTGTTCTACACCCTCTATCAGCACCCATTCATCTTTGAAGCGAATGTGACCATAATTGCATAGGTATTTACGGGATTAATTATTGTATTTCAGAGAAGCGAGAAACGTTGAGGGATTTTGTCGCTAAGTGAAATGACAGTAATTCACAGGGATATTTTTCTCTCTGCTTTATGCCATTGTCGTTCACAGTTACCCGGAGGCTTTTTATTTATTTGAAGTGACACGGAATATCAATTCCACCCCTACCAGAAGTTAATTGGGGTCGAATTCTCAAAGCGAAACAACTGAGTGGTCAGCAGTAAACCTGTTAGGAGAGAAATCAATTACAGTAGGAACACATTTTCACCATTTATTTTTGTTTTCGTAGCTCATTTCCATAGAAAATGTGGGGTTAAGACTTTGCCAGAGGCACCGTGTAGATTACGGTCTAAAGTGAGATGAAATCAAGAGCGGCTGGATTCTCAGTCCGGGAAAAGTCAGGGTGCTCGATTTCTTTAGCGTTTCATTAACGAGTCAATTTTACAGCATGAATATGAATCAAGACCTCATTTTGGAAGGTAGAGTTTCTTAAGCCCATTGTAGGTCATTGCAAAGACCAATCTCATCTGGGTACGCTCATGAGCGCTGTCTGCAAAGTAAACATTGATGGCGCGTGTGTGTAGGAGAAGCTCAGTTTAATGTGTTTTCCCAGAGTGCTTGTGAAGAGTAGCTGTCAGAACAGTGTCATGCTCATGTCCAGCCACTGACCCTTTTTCCACCCTGTAATCTGTCGTCTTCTGTGTGTCTCTCTCTTCTGTCTTTCTGTCTGTGACATGTGAGCAACAGTAAGGTGCCCTTTACTGACTCTTTAAAACTTTTACTTTCTCCTTTTTTCTCTCGACCCAAAACGCACACTTTTCTGCTCATTTTACAGCCTGAACTTCCCATGAATGGGGTGCAAACAAAAATATTGCATTTTTTGCAACCCTGTTAATAAAATGTGGGACAGATTATATAGCATTTTTTAGCATTGATTAAATTTAACATGAGGGGAAGTAAAGAAATAGTGTTGCGTGCCAAGGAACAGAATTAGTGGTTTAATCTTAATGCTTTTCATTGTATGACATACTAATATAATTTTATTTAAGATATTAATTTTACATAACAAAACATGGGAAACCTTGGGATTTGTTTCTGTTGTTCTGATCTAAATCATGTGGCACCAAGTATACTGAATTCATTTAAAGTGCCAACTGCGTAAAATAGTTCATAATATGTTAGTGTTTCCCTTTTCGTTTGCAGCTTCAGTGGCTGTGTGTTTCTGTCCTATTGTGTCTTCTGCATACATTTAGCTCAGGCCCTTTGACCTCCCCTCCAGGTGCTTCACAGCTGCTGTTTCCCTTCAGCCTCCAGCCCTGCTCTGAAGTCCTTTATGTTTATGCATGTTCTCTACCTTGCATATCCCACTTTAAAATGAATATGGGCAGTTTTCTTCTGCATTTTTTGAAGCAGACCATACTTTTATTTTTATTTGGTCAAGTTCTATGTATCATATTATGTAAGGTCTGTATTTATAACTTTATAAAAGAGTGCATTCAGCCTTAACATTTATTCTGTATGTGCATTTCTTGGGAATCGGACCTGTGACCTTGGTGTTGCTAGTGTGCAAAAAAGCATTATAGAACAGCTAAACCTTACCTTGGATTCTTTTAATGCATCACCTTTTGTTCTACAGGCTCTTTCAACTTTCATGAGGTGTTTTTAAAATGGCATAGAGGTAATACTGTTTAAATTAAATGTGTTTTCTGGTTATTTATTCATCTGTCCTCTGTTGTCAGGCTGATTATTTCTCCTGCGTGGGCACCATAGTCTACATTCGTAAAGATAACTGCTTGTATCAGGCCTGCCCCAGTAAAGATTGCAACAAGAAGGTGGTGGACCAGCAGAATGGAATGTACCGCTGTGAGAAATGTGACAAAGAATTCCCTGACTTCAAATATCGCCTCATGCTCTCGGTAAGACTCTATGTCTTGTATGTTAAGCCTCTTCTGAAATGCAAAGTCAGTATTCATTGGCTGTCTTTTGCCGTTTGAAAGTCTATACTTTTTGAGCCATTCGCATCACCAAATAAAATGGCAAAAACGATTGTTTGTTTTCGTAACACGTTATCAAAGGATCAAGTGCACAATGCTTCTCATTGGTAATTGTTAATGTTGCTATGTCAGGCTTGTCACTTGTCTTTTCTTATTAAGATGGGATAGGAGAAATTATTTGAACTTGTGCTTTGTTGTCAATAAATATCTGTAATTTCCTTCCAATACCAAAATAGTAATTTCTGAAACTAATGATTGAAATATTTTGTTTCTATTGCTGTTCTTTTGCTCTGAAATTCATTGCTTATTTGAGGCCACTTTATTTCTGTTTTGCTGTTAATCGGCTCAGTCTGTGTTTGTTAATTGCTTTTTTTGCATTAAAGCTGCCTGTCGTTTCTAGAATGGGGCAGGAATGGCCAAATTAAGCTTTATTTCCTTCCTCCTGCTGGTCTGCAGCCAAAAAGGATTTAAAAATAGCAGCTTTACAATATTATAGCTCATTTCTCCTCCCGTCAGCCCTCGGTGCATTGCTGTCCTGCAGTGCATGTTTGGACTCAGATGTGCATGACCTGGCTCACTTTTCCCATCCGCGCTGCCAAAACGGCCTATTCAGCTTAGCCTATATTAATTGGAAGGGTCTTATAATGAATCATCAGGCATGAAGTGTGAATGAAGCGTTTTTGTTTGTTTGTGTTTATGCTAATAGCCCTTTAATTCTCTGCCAGGCCAACATTGCTGATTTTGGAGACAACCAATGGGTGATGTGCTTTCAAGACTGCGCCGAAACCGTTCTAGGCCAAAACGCAGCTTATCTCGGCCAACTCAAGGACTCTGTAAGTTTTACTCTTGCTCTCATTCTATTTTTCTACGCTTTCCCTCCATGCGATACATGAAAGCGTGGCCTCGAGGGTTGGCCGGCGTAGTACAAAGACACTCTGAGAAGCAGCACATTGTGTCTGAATTTGGAATCTTCGTTTTTATGACAAAGGCTTTCAAACCCAAGGATTTTTAACAAGGTTTTCCTCTGAATGGTTGATCAAGTCTCTAGTGGAACGTTCTGTGAGAGACAAACATAATGTCCATTTACATGACATTGTTTTGAACCTTGTAATAATTCTGTCTCGCTCTATTGTCTTTGCTTGCAGAATGAGGCAGCGTTTGATGAGGTCTTCCAGCATGCAAACTTTAATACCTTTCTCTTCCGGAACAGAGTCAAGCTGGAGACCTACAATGTAAGTTAATGTTTCTTGCATCTCCACTGCTTGTGAATCAGAATTTCTCATATCTAGATTTAACTGTAAGTTGTGTGCAAACACACAGACTCAAGTTTGTATGAATAAGAGTTAAAAGAATGGAAATTTTAAAACATAAAAATGTTATATTGTTTTGTATTTTAGTTTTGGAACAATTAAAAATGTTTTAGGCTCCAGCGCTCCGAAGCAGCTTTCAGTTGGAAGTTTTTCAAACACTTTTCTTGTTAATTTGCAAAACGGAAAGGCTTGCTTAATTGCATACACAAAAAAGAGAGAAGAAAAACACCTTTTTTGAACGCTAAACTGAGTTAACTTATTTTTTTTGAGCTAAACAAAGCGTACATTGTGCCATGTGTTATGCACATTTTGATGTGATTGAGAATTATGGAAATTGATGCACTGTCTGTTTATTACGGTTGCTGGTGATGAAAATTGGTCCATGCCGTGAGAAACACAGACGCACATTAACCGTGAATATTGAGGATGTTTGTGTTGTGGGTTTCTGTGATCCTAACACAACCTACTCCGTTTCCCTTTCTCAAACACACCTGCTCATAGGCCTGTCGCGATAGCAACTTTTTGTCTGGCGATTAATTGCATCAGAAATAATTGCGATAGTCATTATTATTGTCATTTTAAAATATTTTATGCCACTGATTAAATAATGATAATATAACAATGCAAGTACACCCTTTTAAAGAACAAAGAATATTTGGACATTTAAATTGGAATGTAAACTGGAGGGTAAATATTTAAAATAAAGAAAACAGACACTTCCAGTCCTTAATTATAATGGGTTGATTTAAGTTACAAGCCGTTATGATGAAGTTTAGGGCAAGCAGAGCCCTTGATATGTGAACTCTGGAGAGGATAGCACGGTTGTATGTCATAATGTGGCCGTTTAAAATACACTTGCACAATTGAGCAATGAAAAACGATGTCTCTTTATCTGGAACGACTTTTTGAGTGGTGTTCCATTCGTGAACAAAAACGCTGTTTGAAATTTGTCTAAGGTGTATTCATACATGTGTCATGTCATATTACTTAAACTGTCTGTAAGGCCTCTCTCGAGCTCCAAATGCGGCTTTTGTTTTAATCAGTTGTGTTGCTGTTCGTTACCTCCATATTTAAAGAGTAGAGCGGTCTTGTTCACGCGCTCCTTTGTTTTCATATCGGAGTGGGAGGTTTGCAGCTTTGACACCAAGCTGACTAGGCCTACTACAGTATTCCGAACTGGCTTTGTTCATCAGGAAAATACAATATAACGCCTCTAGTCTTTTCACCTGCCGCTGTCTGCCCCGTGTGTGCGACGGTGCGCTCGCGCTAACAGAGACAGCACGATCGGATAAAATGTAACTGTCATTCATTTTTATGTAAACAACGCATATATAAACACAGTGGCAATATATTGCATCACCAAAAACTACCGACGTCAAGTTTATATATAGCGCAATAAGTCGCGACAGGCCTACCTGCTCATAAACTCAACTCAAGAAGACCCAGTGCTACTTTCCTCTCCTGTTGCCTCTGCACCTAATTATTAGAGTTCACATTCATGTTACTTATCAAAATTCAAATGAACTTAAATTTGACTTCTTCCATATTAACCTACATATAATTTTATAGCCTTAGATTGGCTATCTTATTTCTGTAATCTGGTTAGCCGTATAGCAGAGCTGCAGTCGGTCTGTGTAATGCAATTTATTATTCTGCAGGGAAATTAGTATTCATCTGAAATGCTGTATCAGTATCAGAATTCCCAGCCATGGCATTGCTGGAGATTGTTATATTACATGTACAGATAATGGAATGAGAATATAAGAGACACAGTCAGCATTCTTGAAGGTCAAATCAGATGTTTTAAATATGTATGATTTATAGTGTGATCTATCATAAATTGGCTAGTGTCTGATTGGATGTATTGTTGGTGAGGTCAACATGAAAATGAAAGTGTTTGTCAAGATTTGCCGCTGTTAGGGCTGTCACGATTATGAAATTTGGCTGACGATTAATTGTCTAATAAATCATTGCGATTATGACGATTAATTGTCTGTTTTAGAGCTTTGACATTTGATTCTCATACATTTTTTTATTCAGCTTTGAAACTACCATATTGTTCTGAATATAAAGACTGTTCTTTTTCTTAGAAATACATAGGAAAAAATTGGCTCATCATACTTAAGGTTTAGGCTTTTACCTGTCAATAATACAACCGCCAAATACTTGTAAATGAAGTAAATTGATCAGGAGTGAATTGAAGCCACCATTAAAATGCTATCAGTCATAGAAAAGCTTCTAGTCTGTTTTTTTCTCACTTGCAAGACTACAATAAAAGTTTACTTCTATGTTAATTAGATTTTGGTAGGCCGGTTTTCACACTGAAATAATATTAAATTGTACTGCAGGTTATTTTGATGGTATATGCTTTAGTTTTTTTTAAGTGATTGTGTTGTGGTGGTACATTTTACAAGTATTACCATGCTTTAGTTACAATATATACACTAAAATATGCAATATGCAGATACACTACAGCTTCCCCTAGTGTCTTCTATAGAGATGTGCAATAATTGCGATGATCTGAAACCATCAGGATGAGGTCAAACAATCGCGATGAGATGATTATTTAATAATCGTGACAGCCCTAGCTGCTGTAGAGTTTGTGAATGACTAACCACATTGCTAGCTCAGGTTTTAAGAATATTTGTGCTTGAATTTAATTCAGAAATACCAGAACAGCACTAGGGCTGTGACGGTGGCCGTGACAACCGCACCACCGCGGTGGTAAAGTGCCATGACGGTGGTGAGCTGCCACCGGCGGTAGTGCACGTCACTGTGACAAATGTATGTGTGATAAAAATGATGGTTGCGATCAGGATTGCTGTTTGTAGCCTTACAATTGTAGATGGTTTCATTTAAAATATTTTACATTAACACAGAAATTATTGAGATACGTTCGAGCGCGGGCCTGTACGGCAAAACCCAGGTTATTCTACGGGTTCTGCAATGGATCTTGTTGTGAAATTAACAGTTACATTAAATCAAAACCGGCTATGACCCGCTTGCTTTGTGTCGGAGAGACATCTATTCGTTTGCGCTCCTGTGCACATCTTCTGAACTCGCATTTATTGCAGCTGTAAACATTCTAATCTGGACAATGTCAACAAGTAAATTTCACATCAACGAGTTGGAAAAAGTAAAGTTTTTATGGCAATCTGAATAGGAAAGCCAATGTAGGTTTAAACAGTTTGTTTCAAATGGAATTGTTAAGGACTGTAAGAGTTAATACGCCACTGACTGAAGTTACTGCAACAAGAGCTTTTTTATATAGTATTTAGCTTTCTTATATCATTTAAGTTTTCATTATTTACTGATGTTTATTTAAATGTTTTATATGCTGTAGTGTGCCGTTTCACTGATGTTTCATCCTCATTTATTTTTAGATATATTTCAATTTCAAGTATGTAACTATTTCAAGTATTTAAATAAGGTCCATGTTTCTCTTCCACTCGTCATGTGGTTGCTACACGCAAATATAATAATATAAATATTATTTATATAAATAATATATATTTCCCAACCACCGCTGTTGATTTGTCTATTACCACCGCGGTGGTAAAAACTGCCACCGTCACAGCCCTAAACAGCACAATCTTCTGAATCCTGTGCATACAGTTTTAGTTTCATGTTTTTGGTGTGAGAGAGAGGGAGATCTCATTAAAGCTTATTAATGCTCTGTATATACTGTATGGCAGATTCACATATTTAAGCCAGCAGTTTGTCTGTCAGTGGGAGTCAATAATTTGCACTGTGTCTCTGAGGGAGTATCGCATTTAAACACGTATATCTTCCTTTGAAAACAGGAATGCCTACATTTGTGGCTTAAATAGGTTTGTAACTAAGATAAACTATAGGTTAAACTAATGGACTTAGAAGTTTCACAGGTTTTGTTAGAACAGTGGTTCTCAAGTCTGGCCCGCCAGATCCATTTTCCTGCTCTGATAAAATACATCCGAACAAGCTATTCAGCGTCTTTAGGAACATATGCGTTCAACTTAATGCGGCGCTGCGCTAATCTATCAGCATGTGTCATTAAAGTACCGCGAGAGCGATTCAAGTGCCGACTGCTTTGTATGCATCTGAATCACTCTCGCGGTACTTTAATGCGATACGCCAAGCAATTTGTGCAACCCTGCTGCAGTTGAACGCATCTGTTCCTAAAGATGCTGATTAGCTTGTTCAGTTGTGTTTTATCAGAGTTGGGGCCAAACCTGACAGGAAATGGATCTTGAGAACCCCTGTTAGAAGATACTCATCACTTTTCCAAAATATATGATATGGGTTTATTGTACGTACGTGCTCTTTGAAGGCTCGAACCTGGAACTTGGGTTTATTTTCTTCCAAGATCATCATCTGCCTTTGTTTTCTTTATGGGATCTTACTGTGCTTGCGATCGATTTATGCTTAAAAATAGCACCTGTTTATAATCAAACAGAAGACACTTGCTCTCTTGAGAGTCCATAGAAGTGCATTTGGGTGGAGATGAGTTCAGGGTTTGTAATCCTTTCCGTTTTGTCTTCATAGGATGAATCTCGCATTAAAGTAACGGTGATGGAGGCAAAGCCAGTGGACCACAGAGAATACAGCAAGAGGTTGATCATCAACATAAGGAAGGCAGCCGCACAGTAGAATAAACTGCCGCAGTCACGAGGAACAAAACTTGTACCAGTGTGGCACTTTGTTTGTTTCAGTATCATGTACATACTTATTGTACTGCCTCTTTAAATTTAGTTTTTTGTTTTTCTTACGGTCTGTGGATTCCCCCCATTTGTATTTGCCCATTTATATCTAGTTTTATGATTTCAAAAAATACTGCAGAATTAATATAGCTCATGCTGCTTCCCCTGGTGTTGGCACTGATTGGAAAGACCAATACTGAAGTATTGTTTAGAAATTGCTGACATATTTTGTGATAGTGAAGGAGGGATTTTAGAGAGTGTTTAGAGAACTGCATATCAGTGTACACTCACACTTATCTTATGTTCTTAGCTTGGCTAGAGAAAAATACAGCCCCTTCCTCTGTTAGAATGCCTAAAGAGTGGACCTGCAGAACCTTGATAAGCTCATTCACACTCTCACTTGAGCCAAAAATACTTACCACAGACACACACCGTATTTATATATATGTACACTGTATTTCTCTGCTGTTTCTGTTAGGCAAAGTAATAAAGCTGTTTGTGTACTGAAGTCTGTTTGTTTGGCTTTTTTCCCCATGTTTTTTCATTCTATATGCCATAGTGGTTGGGAGCCTAAAGCTAACAGAGAAATGATTTACTGCACTTATACTAATGCAAGTATTAACATAAGCACCATATCACTTATGGCCTATCTCAAATAACAAGCAAGTCCAGAAAATTAAGAAATTATTTGCTTGGAAAACGTCCAATTTATTTTCAGATCGGTTGAGAACGGAATTGTAAAAATTGAAATTTGTTTATAGCAATTTAGAATGGCTGTTGTGGTTGTAGGCTACTTATATTAAATTATCATTGGCTGAATTATGCAACCAGCTGTTCTAGTTGTTCCAAACCATGATGCAACAGCAAAATTAAGCTCAGTACAACTGATCATTGATTTTAAAGTTCATTGTGTTTTTCAATGTCAACACACTTTTATCGCTACAATGCTACTTAAAGGGCATGTGCTCATTTGTGGTGGTGATTGATAGGTAAGCATTAAATATATTTATTAGAGGTGCCACAGCGGTATTGACAATAATAATATTAAAAACCATGATTAACCATGTCCTGTTAATCCCACACATATCATAATGTTGTAAATAATTCAGCACCCGTTTTAAGTTTTGTCTCAACGCACACAATGGGCACAAACTCTCTGCCTTCCTATACTACACTTGTATTTTGAGTGTGTGTCATTGACAAAAATAAAGAGAAAAATATGAATTTGGTTGCGTCATGTTTTTTTATTTTATTCTTCAGTAGATTCAACGATAATATTATCATAAATCTTAAAGTGTAGTGAAAATCTAATGTCATGACAGAAGTTGGTATATTTCTTTAAATTGCTTCATATTTCTCTCTGGTCTGTTAAAAATGAGAAGCAGTGAGAGTGCTGTTTTGTTCTTTTCCGAGGCCTGTTGTTTCCTGCATACTAAAATCTCTTATATTCACTGACAGTATTTCTATACAGACCCTGGCTCTCGTTTACCCCTCAGCTGTCTAACGTCCTCTGGTACAAACCCCCATGAGCAAACACGTGCAGCACAACATAAACACCGCTCTTGTTTGGTGTTCTCCTGCGAAGAACACATCAGCGGCTCTTTGTTGTACGTGAAGGCCAACAATCTGTTTTTCTTTTCATCCTTTCTTTCTCTGCCAGCCTACCATGGCACATTCTTCATCACCCCCCTCCCGGCCTGGTGTTATTTGTAGTTTTAATGGGTACTATTCCGTTTCTTAAGATACATTAAACTGCAGTGCTTGTTGAGGGATGTTCACAAACACAAAGGCCTGCTCTTTTTCGTGCCTGTCAACCCCACGTAACCATGGAAAAGGCCTCCGTGCTCGGCGAGGCAGCGTGCGTCTAGGTTTGAGCTCTAAATTTAGATACATTCTAGAGGGCAAGCACTTTTAGACAGCTTGTAAAGTTGGACTGACATGAAAGTGCTTCTTTCCATCTTGCTGGTTCATATGAATGTGCGTTAGTCTTCATGATGCATAGGGACATAATGAGTGGTATGTATTTTGTTTAAGCCTCAGGGCAAGTCCAGGCTGGAGATGGAAGCGGACACCGCGCCTGTAGGTCTGTGCCCCTGGCCATCAAGAACAGCATTAAACTATAGGTTTAATTTCTTATTTTTATGCTATATTGATCTAACTTCAGTCAATATTGTAATATTTGCTTCTGGGTTACTGTGTATTTGTTTCACATCCGGCATAAATATTGACTGCGCTAAATTTTGAGAATTCCCAGGTGACTAGCGTAAAGCATTTCCAAACAGTTTGTTTTTATGGTGTCAAAATATTGCACCAATTTACAAGCTAGTCGTTGGATGCTATTATTGGCTAAATGGTTCTGTAAACAACATAAAATGATTTTAAATGTAGTTTGTTTTAAAGGACCATTTTTGGTAATGTGTCACTGGATCTCATTTCATTGATTGGATTGTGGGTGTTTTGTCAGCCACTATTTTTGTGCAGCTTGATGATAGGGAGTTCCTGAGATAACTAGTTAATAATATTTGGTTGGTCATGTCATGTGATCATAACACGGCGACTGCAAAGGGGCCCAAATGATTCAAATCATTTGAAATAAATTATTGTCATCATATAGCTCTGCATACAACAAAAATAGCAGCAGCAATCCTGTTGCTGTAAAAAACATAAAATCAAAAATAAATCAAAGTCAAATTTAAGCCAATTTACATAACGTGATGTTTGGTATGACTATAGACTTAAACTTTCCTTAGATGTGCAACTTTTAAATTTAGTCCACCATCTGGCAATAGACTGCACAGAATCTCTAACCTTTTTTGCACTCAGTTGCATCATTATATCGTTCATGCATTTTTATTTTCTTCTGAGATGCCTCATGATAAAGCCAAATGGGCAAATGGTCCGTCAAATGCAATTGAAAAATCTAAACACCGTTAAAAGTCCGATAAATCTGTTATTGAACTTTTAACGGTGATAATAACAGGAGAAACATGAGTGTCAGAGTGGGAGGGATTACCTCAGATGCCTCAGAGTGAAATGCATTCTGCTATTACCCACATCATGAAGGGGCTCTTGACAGATCCCAGAACAGCAGATAAAGGAAGATGTGTGTGGTAATGAAAATGCTTGTTTGCCTGGTTGCTTCCCTGGAGCTTGGTCTGCGAGGGAGTTGCGTTTTGCATTGCGCTGAGGCCTCCAACCTGCTTAAGACCTCAAACAGGGATGTGGCTCAGGGGAGCGATGAAGATGATCTCGTAGGCCTGTACCGGTCTGCCCCTGCTTATAGTGACGATGCTGTGGAAGTACCACACGTGCCATCTTACTTATCTGGTAGCTAAATTGTGTTGTTTCTCGTCCATCCTAGTGCCAAACATACTGTAACTGCGCTGTCTGATTTAGTCTTTCTCCACTGGCAATCATTTAAAATAATTTTGTTTTTTTGTACAGTACATTACATATCACTTTTTTTTGCAGAGCTCTTAAGAGCATGACATTGATTTGTATTTTTTACCGTCTGCTGCCTTTTACACGACAGTTTGGGGCTTGGAGCTGTGTGTGTTCCTGTGGCGCCGTAAGTCAGTCAGCATGGTCATGATGTCATGCGTCACATGGCATTTACAGATTTTAAATCGTGTACTTCTGTTGTCCCTTCTGCAATCCCTGCTCTCTCCCAGAATTATAGATGTTGGTGGAGTTGGTTTGATGTGAGTCTTAAACAGGCTGTAAAGCAGTAGCAATAAAGATCATGTAGGCAAGTAAAGATGTAACTCTCAGATGGGAGACCTAAATTGTAACGGATGGAGAGTAGAGCAGTGTGTGGGCATCTGGTTTAAGATTCATGCACCCGGTGCAGATTCAGAGGCTTGAAGAGGAAAAACCAGAGAAAGCGAGTGTCAGTGAGACTTAACCGACAGACGTTACAATATAGAGGCCTGAGCTCTACACTTAACATTGTCTGCATACACAAAACACTCCAGTCCTGGAGTGAGTTAGTTACACAGTCTCCATTGTCTTGGCCTTTCAATTAGATTTAGAAAATTGCACAGACAATTATGTGGCAGGTGCAATGCTGATACTTTTCATAATTGTGGCGATAAAAGGAAACCCGGCTGTACGTCCTGAAAAAGTGCTCGAGATTGAATTTGTAGATACAAGTGACATTGTGACTCGTCTCCTGTTCTCCTCTGTAATTGGATTAGGCTCTAGATAGTGTTTTTGTTTTCTATTGTCAGACACAGGATTACCAAAACATCTTCCTTCGAGCCAATAAATAACACATCTTGGCAGCAACAGGGGCGAGAGTTGTTATTTTCTGTATCTGTCAGACAGCAGCTTTTTTACTCCGATCATTTCATTTTATTCAGCTTCAGTCTGTAAATCTTCGCTTGAGCGTCGGTTTGTGAAAATAATTAGACTTTCGCACAGAATCCCTGCGACCCGCGTGACAATCATTTTAACGTGGACAGAATTTTGAAGCAAACTTCGAAGACACGGCTAGCAGAAACAGCATTTTATTGTCCTGACTTTGAAATAGTTCAGAAGGCTTACGGATATGCGCCTCCGTGTTTTTCGTATTGGGAGATTCGACAAAGCTTATAAACGTTATCAATAAAACAATAAAAGGGTTAGGATTTTAAACACAAAGGCTCGTAGAAGTACTCGTAAAATGGTCAAATATGTTCTGCAGTCTCAGTTCCACGTGGGACTATTACCATACATACAGTATACACTGTAAAAAAATGTAAGCCTTCACAACAACAAAAAATCTTAGTAGTAATTTCCCCTCGCTTTTTCTTGTTCACTCAACTTTTTGAAATAGAAGTTGTACTGACTTAAAATAATGAATTGGAGATACAAAAAATAATTAATTGAGGTAAATAAGGATTATTAGTTTTCTTGAGAGGTACAAAAACATTATGCTTAAGTCATTAGTTGTCACAACATAGTCAAGTTTACATAATGAACAACATAACAAATTATTTTTGTTGGCTGAACATAAATAAAGAATATAAATTGGTTATTTAAAAATAAACAAATATTTTTGTCTTTTACTACAATTTGAGTAAACTTTGATCAAACAACTGCTTGAACAGTTTGAGTTACGTTGGGTCTGCACTTACGCCTCAACATTGAACACACAAACCTCAACCATGGTAACATGCAAAAAAACATCATTCATTAAAAAAACTCTAAACACAACAGATAAGAAACAGTAACAACAAGATTAAAGCATAAATTATTCCAGCAAGAACTAAAACACTAATCTTTAAAAGAAAAACAATTGAACGTGCTGCAGTGCATCTTGGGAACTTTCAAACTCTTGTTTGTTCATTGTACATTGACGTAACTCAATTTTTTACATTTATAGAGGTCTTTTTGAGTGAACTTGCAAAGAATTTTACACACAACTCATATTTTTAAGTTAATGAAGAAAATGTTTGGTTACAATGAATGAACTTATTAAAAGAAGTTCTGTGAACTTTTTCGCACTAAATCACTCTAAAGCATGGGTGAGATTACATCAAGCAATTTCAATTGTGTCGCTGTAATGAATGAATATATACTCTAAATGGTTACAAAACGGTCTGACACAAAAGAGTTTGAGTTATTAGATGAGTCTAAGATCTCCCAGCACTAAAACATGTGAATCAAAATTCATACTGCAATTCAGTTTAACCAAGCGAAACTGCACTGTTCTGAACAGAGACATGCGACATATCGAGCGGTTTAAATAAAGGAAACTAATAGCAATTGTGGTAAAGAAG
The DNA here is from genome assembly GCF_024868665.1 of Triplophysa rosa. Classification (NCBI taxonomy): domain Eukaryota; kingdom Metazoa; phylum Chordata; class Actinopteri; order Cypriniformes; family Nemacheilidae; genus Triplophysa; species Triplophysa rosa. The sequence continues at coordinate 14,961,293 of NC_079903.1, read as the reverse complement.
CAAATCGTGTTATTACTTCGTGTTCTCAAAGAATGTAGATTGATTTTCACAGAATTTGTTTGTCAAGTGGTTTTTGTTCCTTTTCACAAAGCAGGTGAAGGGTAAAAAAGAGATAGAGACATGATAAATCATAAAAGAAACAATACAAATTCTGAACATCAAAGGTCTGTCACATCACCGACGTGTCCGTGCTTATAACATTCTCCTTAAAGTCCAACTTTGAAGTTGCGTTGCCCAATTTTTGATAATCTCACAAAAAATCCTTTGATAAATCTGCCTGCTGCTTTGTGTTAGCACAGATGTTTAATTCAAAATGCACCTTGAGTTTGTGAATGCAAGGCAACGTCCTCGGACAGAATTAACGGTATCTTTAAATAATCACCAGAAACAGAAACTTGAGTTTGGACCTCATTTTCTTTCTGTCGGGACAAGAAGCAATAAGTTAGCACAGAAAGTCACTATTAGCTTAATTGAAATAGCGTGGTACAACGGCTCAATGAAAGAGGTTTCATTTGCTCTGCACCCTCTACCCTGTCTTCACACTTTTCCACTGACTGCTAATGGTTACGCCATCTATTACATCTTTGTCCATTCATGACTTTCTGTTAACAGTGCCTTGAATGTATCTCTTCCCTGCTTTCTCCACTGATTATTTGCTTATGTTTTTGTGTGCTGATGGAAGTCGGAGCACCGTCACCTGTCTTCATAAAGATTCATTGTGCCTCAGAGGTGCTGGGACCCCTAGGGGCAAACAAACATAGGGACACTGGGCAGTGTCGAACAAAGAGTCCCCCACGCAGATCAAGAAGAGGATAGTTTGACTATTTGAGAGGACTGGGAAGTTTGTGTGTCCTTGCATGAGAGAACTGAGAATGAGAGGAAGTACATGCAAATGAAACCCAATAGTTCACCCAAAAATGAAAATTCTGTCTTCATTTACTCACCCTCAAGTTGGTACAAACCTATACATTTCTGATGAAGGCAAAGAAAGATATTTGGAAAAATGTTAGCAACTGACATATCTGGGACATCATTGACTGCCATAGTAGGAAAATCGTTGTATCTTTTTTTTGTCCTGTTGAACATAAAGTGTGATATTTTGAAGAATTTGGGTAACACCGTGTCTACATCGGACAAAATTAAAATGGGTTCTAATGCATTCTATTGTCTTTTGTCCGGTGTAGACACGGTGCAAGAAAAAGTTCTAGGGCACCTCTGACTACCATTTTAATTTTTCCTGCTATGGTAGTCAATGTTGTCCCAGAAATGTCGGTCGCTAACATTTTTCCAAATATCTTTCTTTGTAACAACTTGGGGGGGGGGGGGTTGTAATTCATGACAGAATTGTCACTTTTGGCAGGAGTATCCCTTTATGTAATTTGGTTCACTGTTTGTTTTATGTACGTTTGACTTACTGATCATATAACTATAATTATGTTGATGATTAATGAGTAATGATTTTTTTTCACAGAATTGCTCTTTTATAGCTCAGGGGATTTCATGGAGTTCTCAGTTATTTTTTATTTAAGTGTTAAGTCTGTCTTAAAATTGCCTTCAAGAAATAAAATAAACAAATGAGACAACTGTTGAAATACATGAAGAGAGTATATAAAAGTAATGTAGATTGTATAGGTGAAATAATATGGATTTGGGGTAAATTGTCCATATTGAATCATCAATCATCTTTGATTGCAGACTTGGCAAATCTGAACTGTGATGAAGACATTTGTAAGATTTCTGGGTCATCTGAGATGCAGGAGATTAGAAATAAAATGATCTCAACCCTATCATTCAAAGTGGTGAATTCTGTCTGTATTCAGCATCTTAGAAGTCCTTTAGTAGCAACTAAAGATTGTTCTCACTGTAGAGCCACTGCTTTTTTTTAAAGCAATATTTCTCTTAATGCCCCAGTGTTACTTAGACCCCACCCATCATAAAAGGGGAACTGGGTCAATGAAAGTTAAACAGCTTGTGAATTCGGTTTCTTTACACATCCACCACAATTGTCCTATCTCCGCGGAAATACAAAAGGCATTAACACAGAAGTCTTTTTAATTAGCAGTGTAAACGAATGGTCAGATTAGTTTGGCTTTGGCAGATATCGCTTGTAGAGCGTTATTTACCGAACAGCTTGGGTTGATACAGCACTGTGCCAAATGGGCAAACAGACTCATGGGATGTTAAGAGCAACGGGGCTGAAAGGTTGTGAGTGTGTGTATTTGTTGAAGATGGAGCTTTGTGACAAGCATCAAGGACTCAAAATTTTGAGTTAATGCCTCTGCACAATTTCGAGTGGATATAACCACAGAAAACGCAACCGATGCCAGAAATATCCATTGGAGAGACTTTAGGCAATGCAAAGAAGCCTGTGAAGAGAGAGATAAGACTGAGTGGGCAGGCTCTATCCTCCACAGCCAAAGACGCCTTGTCTGTAGTAATACTTGCCTGTCATTTGCTGAAACACTGTGTCCTAAATTGGCCCACTGGTGACCCGCTGTTTCCTAGTGGGCAATTGATGTTGTTGGCAGACCGTTGTAGGATCAACAGCACAACCTGTGCTGCAGTCTGCTCTGGAACGTGCACAGACCTGTCAAGAAAGAGATACGTCTGTTTGGATGCTGTGACCATATCTTGTTAGCAGGCGTTTGCTGTGGGTTCTGCCACAGAGAGAAACGCTGTGGGCAGTGCGACGATGGCGCGACTCGAGGCTTCAAAGCTGTTCTGAGCAGCAGGCGAGACCTTAACTAAATCCATCCTTTCAAGCCCACGGTGTTGGCTTTCTTTCCAGGTCTTGTCCTCGCTCTGGATGGGAGGTCTGGCTGGAAATAATGTATAACCAAACAGTGGCTGTCATTCAATCCCAAATTCCACAGATAAGGTGAGGTGGGATATGTTAGGCTGACAACAAAATCTGTTACTGTAGTACCATTTCTGTATTTTCACTCTTCTTTTTCGCCCTAGATTGGATAGAGGGGGGTCTGGCTGTCACAAAAATGACACAGATACTTGCAGTGTTTGAGTATTGATATCATAGAGATGTCTAAATGTTCTCAAATTAAAATGTTGAATTCTGCCCTCTAAACTAAAACAAACAGCGGAACACAAAACGTTCATTCGTACATTCAAAAGTGTATTTCAGCTGGAGCCTAAATGTTCTCAGGATAGGTTGAAAACGTCGAACATATATTTATTTATTACGTTTTTTGTATGTTGTCTGTTTGTACAGTATGTTTTTGTACAGTGTTTTTGTATGTGCTTTTTATATTTCTAATTTTTATAAGTTTTAATAACTTTAATAAGTTTTATAATTCCAACCATTGTGCCATCAGGCGAAGTTTTCTATCATAACAGGAGGAAAATAGCTGAAAATGTTGCTGTCTGATAAGGTTTCCCGTGTGTTCCATAAGATCTAAAGCTCATACATGTCTCCAATGTACACTGCTGTTTTTTAAATCTTCAACAAGTAGGTCATGAGTTTTTCAGCCTGCTATTGCTAAATTTGTCCATCATAAGATGCGGAAATATCCTGATAGCTCAGAATGTTGCTGTCAGAGAATGTTCCCCTATGATGAATAAGAAAAAAAGCTTGGGCTGGAATCAAACCAACATCCTGTAGAACATGAACTACTAGCTCTAATCATCGTGCCATCAGGCTTAGTTGTTAGGATACGTTCTTCCGCTTTGATGAAAAATGTAGTGATATCAGGCTGAAACTGTAAAGCAAGTGACTTAGATACAGTTCCCCCTGTGTTCCATTATGTAGAAAGTTCATACATGTCTCACATTAACACTAACACCACAACAAGTTGTTTTTTAGAGTTTCAGCCTGATATCACTACATTTTTCATCAAAGCAGGAGAACGTATCCTAACAAATAAGAATGTTGCTGTCAGATAAGGTTCCCCTGTATTGAATGTGAAAGAAAAAGCTGGGACACAACTTGCCACACACCAACCCAATGAACTAACCACTGGACCACCGGGCTTCTTACCGGGGCCAGCTTGAATGCGGAGCCTTTAAAAGCTACATTTTGTTACTTTTTGCAGAGGAAACGCTATCTGATGGCTAAGCATATCAGATACCGTTCCCCCTGTGTTCCATAAGACAGAAAGTTTATACATGTCTCAAATTCACAAAGCCATATTTTTAATCAAAGAAGAGGTCAAATAATGCTGGCAGCTGACAATGTCACTGTCAGATAAGGTTCACCAATATTCAGCAAGGGGGGAATTTGCATATACTCGATTTAAACTAATGACCTAACCTATGCTTTAACAGTGTCTCAAATACATGTCTCAAATGTACACTGCTGATGTTTCACCACCTAAACAAAGACAGTATGTTCTGAGTTGCCATTGCTAAATTTGGGAAACACATCCTGATAGCTGAGAAGGTTTCAGATAAGGTTCTCCTATATGATCAATTAGAAAAAAACTTGAGGACTCAAACCAACAGCCTATACATTATTGTACTGTATGGGCCTTAAAAAAAACTCCCATCGGACTCATTGTTCTGGCTTGGGGTGGAAACAGCATCTGGTCAGGTAAACCAATGCATTTTTCATTGCCATTTTGTACTGTCCTCCCTAGTTTTAAGATATTATTCATGTTTAAGCCAAATTTCCAAATAATCAGCTGGCACAGACTTTGTACCACTTGAAATTATTAAAGATGGAGAAACCAATATTACTCACTGAATCACCCATAATAAATAAATCAATTTAATAAATTGTCATTTTTTCCAATTACAGTGTGAGAAATGTAGATCTAATTTAAATTATACTCTGTTTTCAATTACTCTGTATCTGATGACACGGATGGAAGTGTTTTCATTACTTATCTGGAATTTCAAGCATTGAGCCATAGGGAATTCTGTGATTTTTTTTCTGAGATTGGCCCTGACCATGACTGGGAATGGTGTAGCTTGGCAGAGTAGACTCTGAGATTGGTGTAAATTTGTGATTGACAGCTCAATGAGGACTGTGTCAGCCCCTCTCCACCCAGCCAAGTGTTATTGATTCAGCTGGAATTGATTATGGCTTCAGATGGCTTTTCAATGGACTGTATCTTAAGTAAGACGGTATAAGATTGGAAGGTGGTGGGAAATAAAAGGTGTGCTGGATGGAGCAGAAATGGGAGATAGGAGACAGATTGAAAGACTGTGAAGCAAAAATAGGATTAGATGTGAAACTATAGATTAACAGGTTGTTTGGGGATAATCACGCGGCCAGTCGAATCTTAGAGATGCTGCCCTGAACTTGCACACACAGTCTGACACAACATCAAATTAATCCTCTGACACTGCAACTTTTGTTGTCAGTGAAATCAGTTTGCTAAATGACCTCTTAACCTTCTGAAACCATCTTTTAGCTGTGAGCACGACAAGGCCAGGTTACAGACATTATTTTTTTTTATTTCCACTTTCACCATGGCCAATATTGCTGTTGGGTCAGTGTATATTATTTTGTATTATTTCACGGCTCACTTGAATGCTTGATTCTGATTGGCCAGTTGCGACATTCCAAGGGTCGTTATTTTCAAATAACAACCGCTCAAAACTAATAACACCCTGCAACCTGGATGCTGCAAATCATTTTGAGAGGGGCAGTTTAATATTACACAAAAATTAATTATAAATATGTATTTTAATAACATATATGACATTATATTTACAAATGATTAAACCAATCTGCCTGTTCGTGACGTTTGAATGTCGTTTCTTACTTTAAAACCGAAACTAAACGGCTTTTCCTCGCGGAAGGTCTGCATTCGGTAAAAATGAGCTAATGAAATATTTCAAATTCACATTTTATGTCCAGTTTTTTTCTCATGTGGCAAGTAGCCGTGTAATAAGCGGGATAATGTACAAGCAGCCGGCTGTTATCGGGAAATAAGCCCCTTCAGTGTGATACCTGATCACACTGTCGGGGCTTATTTCTGCGATAGCAACCAGCTGCCTGTACATTATCCCTTACTTATTTTATTATAAGTTTCAGTTGATCATGAATGCAGTGTTGTGAAATGATGTGGCACTAGCAGCATTTATTGGCTTTAGCTTGTATCTGTTCCCATTCAGACTGGATCTGTAAACACACCCTCATTAAGCACAGCTTTTATGACCCACATTAGAATCACCTTATCAGAGTAAGTATATTTTTTCTGTTTATTGCAATGTATTGATCAGTTTATTTGCTTTTAAGTGAGCAGGCCATCGTAAATATGAATGTGTGTTTGCTTGTTTAACGCTCAAAGACGTTCGGGTTCTAGCATCACAGCACCTTTTCTCTTTATGTGATTAATGAATGCATAAATGGCCAAATGCATACATGATTTAACAGAAGTAAATGACAAATATTACCCATATATGTTGTTGACGTAATTGGATAAAGTAAACATCTGTAAAATATATTTTATATGGCTGCATTGATTTATAAACTAAATAATGCTGTGGCAATGCTATATGTTGCATAAGACTGTAGTGTACGAGAGCTAAGGGATACACAATAGATTGTATATTGTTTTGAGGAGCATGCCATGGTAGAAAGTTAGGAAAACACTGCAATAGCACATGGACTATTTTTGAACCTTACTAGATCTACTTTTATAGAGGTCAAAAGGAAAACCTCCTCTGCCCTGTCTGTCTGTGTCTGCCCTCACAAGCTCTTTGCACGTTCCTGTCTGACAGCTGCTGGTATTGTTAAGCTTTCACACAGTGACATTAAACCCTTTCACACATTTCATCCTAAACTAGTCTTGGGCTCTGTCAGAGTGGAGATGATCATACTCTTACTGTTTAATGTCACAACGTGCTTCCCTCTGACACTTTTCTGAGTTGAGCATTGCCTCGTCGTGGCCGGTTGGCAGTTATGGGATAAGGCAGTTCATCAGATTAGGTATAGTCTTTATTCCCTCACAAGGTCTGCATGACCTTCCTACATCTACAGCGATGGGCTTGTTAGAGAAACATTGATTTGGTGAGTGATGCTTGCGTGACCTTCTTTCTCAGGGTGAGGTAGGGTCATCCGTGTGCCGTGTAAATGTCGACCCGCTGTCATGTTTAAAATGTGCCTTGTTGATGCGCTGACATAATGCTAAGCTAAGTAGAAAGTAGTGAGAGCGGCAGACGTTTGACCTGGTCTCTGCCAAAGCATTGGTGATTATTTCACCAAAATGAGAGTCCAGAGTGTTGTGTCATGATGTCATGGCTTGGGCGACAAGGTCAGTGGGGCATTTCAACAACCGTAGCTTTCACGGCCCCAGCACATGAAGACATATCTCCAAGTTCTTCTGTGTGGCATTTCCCCTAATAAATACTGTACATTTAGACAGATGTCAAAAGCATGTGGCAACACCTCATTTTCCTTTTTGTGAATGTCATGATGTGAGTTAGTTTTTTCAGCCTTTTATCATCATTATGACAGCATCGCTTTTTTAATAAAGGAAGTGTTGAAAGCAACGTGAATTCCCCTGTTGTTTTACTATAAAGGGAGTTATTATGCACAGTTTTATCACTTATAATGCAAATGAGGGTATGTGTATTAAATGTTTTGACAGCAGTGGATAACTAAATTTTTTCAATTTTTTTCCATTCAGTAAATGAGATTTTGATGTGAGGCAAATTGAAAGCATCTGTATCGGGATTCACGCCGTGCCTTTCCTTTTGTTTGCTGGTCTTGAAATGAAGAAAAGCGACATCAGATAATATCAAGTTTGTAAACCTGAGATTTCTAGTGATAGTGTATCCAAACAACAGTAACAGAAAGGCACACTCATTTTTACTGGAGTCAGTATTTTCTGACAGGGAACGTCTAGAAATAGTATAAATATAAAAAAACTTTTTTAAAAAAACGTATCGACTCAGTCAGGATATGTTGTACAAACTGGGAGACAGACCAAAGGGCTTTGTCAGCAATTTGCAGTCTGTATTTGTACACAGTCGTTCCACTGTTTCCAGTCTGCTGGGAACTGAGTGTATTTCAGCATTATTGAATTGCACTGTAGCACAATTTCATTAAGTAAAGCAGAATGCTGGAAGCTCATTGAGGTGTTTCTAATCTCGGTACTGTTTGAGTCCCAGCGACGACACTGACTTTTTGCTCAGCAGTCTAATAAATCAAGACCATGTCATCTTTTAAATTAGATTTAAAATTTGTGTTGTATTGTAAGTTCTTTTTGCTATTTAGCCTACCTCCTGTCCTGGTGTGATCAGGCAGCTTTAGGATTTTGTGATTTGTCCTATGAACAAAATTGTAAAACATAAAAAGCTATTTGTATCTTGTTACCTTTTATAATTTTCTATCAAAGCATTTTATACAATTTCCGTTCCATTTATGTTTGGCAGGCAAAGTTATCCAAAGCAACATACATGTTTTGCATCAATATGCATATTTAATTTTGAAGCCATGAATCTTGTTTTATTAGCACAATGCTTCAGCTACAGAAATACCGCCACGAATTGCGTTTTGTTATATAACTGTTGTCTTGAAGCCAAACACTGTTTCCTACATTTAAGTGACATGCATTGGATTATAAAGTAACTTTTGTCACTTTCTGTTTACCAAGTGTGAAGAGCTTCATTGGCCTCTACGCAAAGTCCAGATCTTTGCTATAAATTAGAATGCAAGAAAATAAATAATAATAATAATAATAATAAGTTTAATTTATATAGCGCTTTTCCAGAGCTCAAAGCGCTTTACAAAAACATGAACACAACTAGCACAGAAAAATACAATATCATACAATATACATATCAAACATCACAAACAATCGTGGTACTTGAGTCCAATGTGAGAAAGGCACAATTATCTGAACAAAAAGTCTTTGGAGCAGGAACAGTAAAACAAAAATTCAGCAACTATAGTAGTCCCTCTGCACAACCTTGAATTGTCCAGTTAATGTCATGGTTCTGCCTTTCGAATGTCTTTCTTGGTCTTGTGGCAGAACCATGGCAGAGCCTCTTGTTCTGTGTGGAGAAAAGCATATTATTGTCTGTTACGACATAATAATGCGTTCTCTCCGGTGTCTCGTCTCTAAGTCCCGCCCTCTCGTTCCCTCGTTAGCTTCCCCTTAGTTTTTGATCCCTGTCACCTGCCCGTCACCCTCCCTGTGTTATCATCCCTCGTTAGTGGTCCACTATTTAGAGCCTCTGTTCTTTCTGTCCCGTGTTGGTTCATTGTTCAATGTCCGTTGTTCCTCGTTATGAGAGTCTCCGGCTAGTATCTCGCTGCCCTGCCCTGCCCTGCCCTGCCCTGCCCTGCCCCGCCCCTTAAGTGTGAGTTTTGTTTGTTGATTACTTTAGTTCTTGTTTTGCCCACTAGAGGGAATTTTTTGTTTACCTTTTTGAAAATCGTGTTTGTTCCCCATCGTGGGTTTTAGTATTACCTCTTTTGAATAAATATCTTTGTTAACCCCTTAACTGCTGCCTACCTTACGAAAATTAACCATGTTTTTTTTTGTGGTACAAGTGTAGTAACCATGTTGGTGCATTGATTACTTCGGGTTTTACTACAGTAACCATCGTTTACTATGTTTTTTTTTTTTTTACAAAAAACATGGTTATTTTGTGATAACCATTGTTTTACTACAGTAACCAAGGTTTTTTGGTTTTAACTGTAGTGTAACCATGGTTTTAGTAACAGTTAAAGTCAGATTAAAGTTGAAGTCCATTTATAAGTGTGTAAGACGTTTAACAAACAGTTTAAACAAGACAAAACAAACAAACAACCCAGTATGAAGCAGCAGCCCAATGCGCACAGCGTACTCATACCGGAAACGGGAAGAAAAAAAAATAATGGTTTAAGATGAAATGGTTTTTAATTATTAATTATATAATGAATGATAAAATATGTGCAAACAGAAGGTGAGATATACCCGTGTGCGTGTGTGCGTGCGCGCGTTTATGTGGAGACCGTAGCCTATTCTCTTCCTAAAACAGATCAAACGACCTCACAGGTTGTTTTCGTAATTGAACAGGAGCAGCTGTGAGGGACGTGCTGAGCAGCGAATGCATCATGGAATCTCCAGAAAGACCTCTCGTCCGTCCTCGAACGTCAGCTTTCTTTTCCTGAACCGTCTCCAGTCGTGAAAAAAGGCAGCGTTCTTCAGCCTCCCTGCATTCTTTAGGGGGTTGTTATGTGTGCAAAAGTAAATGGAAGTCTGTTTGATCTGACAAGCCTCATTTTAATTGACTGGGTATGGGCTAAGGAGGGCAGATGGAAGAGAAGGACACATTAGCATTGGAGAGTTGAGCTGTTTTAATAATTGTCCCTTTCTTCACCCGCTCTACCACGCTTTGAACTGGGATTCATGGTCAGGTGAATGTTATGATGCTGTGAGCCACAAAGGAAAACATCAGAACAACATTGTTGCAGGCCACACAAGCTTTGATGGACAGAAAGAAAAACGTTCTGCTATGGGCCTACTGGATTTAATTTACGGTACATGTATGTTTATCATTTACATTTAGTCATTTAGCAGACGCTTTTATCCAAAGCAATTTACAGAGAGTTCAGGGAGCAATAATGTGATATGTCATACAGGAGCAATAATACAATGGGTGCTACTACAAAGTTACTAGTTTCAACAAAAGCTAGACCAATACCTGTTGAGAGAAAGAGAGAGGGTTAGTTTCATTTTTTTCATTTTTCTGTCAAGTATTCACAGAAGAGATGGGTTTTAAGTAGTTTTTCGAATGTTGTGAGAGATGTGGTTGACCGGACCGAGTTAGGAAGAATGTTCCACCAGGATGGAGTTGTGAAGGAGACTGAGCGGGAAAGCGATTTACTGCCCTTATGAGAATGCAATACAAGACGCTTTAGTAGTTTATCAACTATAAACCAGTCCCAAACTTTTTATACATGCATTTACAACACTTTTCTCCAAAGTGATTTACATTCAAAGATGACATTTTCTTATATTGCGTCTCGGAATCAAACTTATGACCTTGGTGTTACTAGCTAAAGCTACAGGAACAATTTCAATGTATAATATTTAGTTGGACCTCCTGACATTGACATTCAGCATTTTGTTAGGGCAAAATGCCTTTGCCTGACAAAGGCAAAATGTATAAAGCTAGCAATTCCAATAGGGTCCTTGCACCATCTGTGCTCAGTCCCTAATTGAATTGAAGAATCTTTTTCCATGTTTTGAGAATATTGTTACTTTTTAACAATGGTTTGGGAAGCGTCAGAGTATTGTTTGTAGTGTTTAAAATTAGAACGTGGATACTGGTTTTGCGGTTTCATCCACTTCATGAATTAACATGATCTCAGACACAACATTTTAAATAGCTTCTCTATGAGGTCTTGCACATCCCTCCCTTTTTGCATTACTCACAAACAGGGCCATGCCGAGGAATGTCCTTGGAGGAACCAAGCTCCTATTCAGTGTGAGCTGTCAAAGCAAAAGTATTTTCACCATTACTTTTTCCACCTGTATTTCTGGCTGTGCAGCTGTATGTGTGTGAAAAGTCAAGTCTGCAGTGTCCCCAGTGATAGCGTGCCACTCACAGGTCTGTGTACCTCAGTGCTGTCAGCACATTGGCTGTGATGTGGGGCTCGGTGTCCCCAGGGCAGACCGTCAGAGTGAGATGCTTCCAGACTTATTTTTTACATGTCTATTGGAGCGTTCTCTTCCTACCATTATACCAGATGGGAGTAGTGCTCCAGCAGTTTTATTTCCCAGACTAAAATTAAACCAGACAGATCTCTGATACCTTCACCTTTTTGTTTAAAAAAAAAGGAGGAAATGTGTTGTGTTTTTGGGACATGGAAAGGCTGTATGATCAATTAAATTGTAAAATATGTAGGATCTTAAGGATTTTAAAGTGTGAGCTGTTTGTGGAAATGCCTCATTTATAAAACACTTTCAGAAATGAACGAAAATCACATTTAGGACGGTTTCTACACATTTTAATGAGGCCCATGTTCTCGGTTATCAAAATTATTTCCCAACTTCCCAGTGGGAAACGCAACATCAGAGGGCGTTCATGTGCAATTTTTACCTCGGAAACGTCCGATAATTCCGAGAGCACGTGAACGCAGCATAACTCACTCTTCTAAAATCTGGATAGTTTCGCTACAGGAAGGGCATACTTTATTGATCCCCAGACATTCTCAATACACAGCAACACAAAAATATATAAAAGGTAACTGCTTTTTTATTATTTTATCCTACAACTGAAACAAAAACAAAAACAACATGTAAATGTGAGTTGTCTCATGGGTCTTGTTTAGGATTCGGCAGCATAACGACAGAGAGGAAGAGATAGCGGGGACATGTTCAGGGACGGATTAAGGTGGTCAGGGGCCCCTAGGCTGCTCTTTGGGTGGGGCCCCCCTTAGGTGGCTTTCAGGTGCCTTTCACGCTTGCAGTTTAGTTCGGAACGGAGCACAGTTTGCATGAAAAATCGCTAATGTAAAAGCTGTCAAGCAAACTCCGGTGCACACCAGGGTACCGAACCCTGCTCATGCGCTTTAGCCGACAATGTATTTACTTCAATAAAACACAAGTAAGAGATGATAGCATTGGTAATTTACCTTGGATTTGAGCAAGAGTGAGCCTGTGTGGGGCTGTGTCCACCGAGGCGTTTCTGCTGGCGTACAGCGTGTTTTTTCAATTGTTTCCAATGGAAATGCCGCGTTTTTTGAAAACGAGTGCAGCTGGCGTTTTTTTCCGCGCTCTGCGCTGGTGTGGTGCTGAAAAATGACTCCTGCCAAATTATGACTCCCCTTTTCCCCAATAACATTAGGTGTGGGGAGGGGTTAGGATTAGCTAATCCCCCAGCAATTTCAAAGAGGGGAGTCGTAATCTGGCGGAGAGTCAAAATTCGGCACAACACCGGTGTCTGAGTTTTTCACACAATCAGCGCCGGCGTTCGACCGGGCGCCCACAGCTGAAAAATGCTCAACTTGGAGCAGAACGCTGCAGGCGTTTTCAGACAAACTCCTGCCGTTTTCAGCCGCGTAAAAGCTTTCCGGTGGACACAGCCCCTAAGCGAACATACAGTAAAACCAAGTGTTGTTTGCGCTGCACATAATAGCATCAAGTGAATAAAAAACACAATATATTGACCCGTGTTCTGTTTACTGTCATGCAAACTGCACTCTGGGGTACTTGAATGCACCAGGGTTCGATAGAATCAAGCTGAGACACAAACCAATGCTGCGAGGGGCGTCAGAACAATCACACTCAGATACACACACATCAAATACTACAGTGTTTCCTCTACATTCCTGGTTACTTTGCAACGGCAAACACCAGTAGAGCGCAAGCTCCAGATTTATACAAGTGTACGCGATACTTACAGTTGTGCGTTCTCTCTTCCGCCATTACGGAACGTCAGTTGGAGCGAACTGAATTCTGGGATACGGCCCGTATCAAGTCCGCACAAGTCACCTCCCTATGCAACCTCGATAAAAGGGGCGGAGCAAGAACACATCCGGGGATTTGAACTGTACTTGGCTAGATGTAAACTTTGATTTGGAACAGTACTTGGGCTGCTTCTGATGACGTTTCACAAGTCCACAAGGACACAAGTACAGACAAGGACGCATATTGAGAAACGGCCTATGTGTATAGGCGCCCTATGTTGCTTGTTGCTGTGGCGCCGCCATCTTGGGAGGATCATACTCCGCTGCTATTATTGTTTTGATATGTAGGCCTACCGTTACCTGTTTTGTATGATATATGGAGAAATCGAAAGCGAAAGAACCAGGAGCTTTTCCTGAACAACTCTGCGTAATGCTATTGCAGTTTTTAACACAGCAAGACTAACCTACCGTAGTTATATTTCCTAATCAAACAAACAAAAACAAAAACACTGCATTGAACACTAGCACCCATCCTCCCAAGATGGCTCAATATTCAACATGCAGTCATTTAACAAGCTCTATAGCTATAAATAATGCCGTTAGATCTTGGGGCTTTGGTGCTTTATGTAGTTTATGAAGGAGAGAAGTTATTCAGCTGGTTAGCATTATATTGCTGCTTCAAGACTAATACATATAAAAGAGAATTAGGGCTCCTATGTGCATAGAATGATGCAGACATGTGCGATATTATAAGCACAATGAAGCCTCATAAACATTGCGTGTGTGTTATTCAAACAGACCATTAAGGGTCAATGAGTGTCAGTCCAGTACTAGTGGCTTGATTGGGCTTTGTTCTTACATTAGTATTAATGTTATTGTTGTTCGTTTTAAGAATAAGAATGATCTCTTGCAATGTAATGTAACACCACTGTTTACTCCTGGCATTTGTTATAAAATAATTTCTAGTAAATGCGCTTTGATCGGTGGGTCTTTTGCAGTAACAGAACTTATGATCTGACTGTTTAATGTATATCATCATCTGCATGCAAGTGTGTGTTATGTAGAATAATGTTTGCATACTATATCCTTCCCAATGGAAGAATGAACCTGCGTGCTGTGTGTCTCATTGAGCTATTCACAGTGTGGAACAAAATGGTTGAAATGACACGTTCTGTTGTGTATTTTATGGCTGCTGTTGAAATAGATCAGTGCTCTGTTAAATTACAGATAAACAATCAGAAAGGGGGTTTTCATGTTCTTCAAATATCCCTCTGTTTTGTTGTTCTGCTTGTCTCCTGACATGCTGTCATTTTGTGTACTGTGGACATTTATTGTTTAAGTGGAAGTAAAGACTCAAAAGCTCAATAATATAAATGATAATTCTGCTATCAAGGGTATTTACTGATCATCTTTTTTAACCTTCTGCAGGGTGTGACTAGTAATTTTAGGCCTTTACATTCACTGTTATTGTTGGGGTCTGTATATTTGGGATCCTAGGCTTTTACCTAGGAAACGATCAGCAGTTTGTGACACGTTGAGAGAAACGTGGTATTTTTCATCTGGCCTTGTTTTCTCCAAAACTGTGGACTTGCTGTTAGCCAATGTATATTTATGAGCCCAAACCAGTTTGGATCTGTCATGTCCTCTATACACTTGTTTTTAACATGCATGCGGAAATATTTATTGTCATCACCCTTATGCCTTGTGGATAGTATAAGTTTATTTTTGATGCCAGAGACATGCACAGCCTTTTGTAAAATTAAGAAAAGCTAGTGTGTGTGATTTTATGGAGAGCGCGTTGCTCCTGGAGGGCAAAAAGTGAGGGAGAAACTGAGTAAGAGAAAAAGGCTAGCCGAAGTTCGCTCAGCCTCCCACGGAGCAGGAGAGCAAGGAGGCGGAGAGAGAGAGAGAGATGCTGTCTTGTCTGTCTTTTGTTTTAAGGGGGGAGGGGGGGGGGGAGGCGGTGGTATCTGACACGGATCCCCAGCTGACACAGACATGAGTGAGAGAGCAAATAAAGAGATTAACGTTTTGTAGTGTGTTTCTAGGGTGAAGAACTGTGTCAAGCTTGATGTCGGGTTTGAATGTCAGTGCCTTTGATTGCCGTCTGACAAAAGACTGCAGAGATGAGAGTGGTTCGCTCGAATGACAAGCAGCCAGGATATGTGATGGTGGCGTGGTGACCTTTGACTTAATCTTATACTATATAATTTGAGGCCAAGCACTGATTTCATTCATTTTCTTATTTCCGTTCCTCTTATGGTTCTCTGTAGCAGCCCATCAAACCATTTGGGTGAAGTGCACACTAATCTACAGACAAATTTTGGGGCCTGCTGGATAAACTTTGAACTTCAGTTGAAATTAAACTTTAAATATTAGTGCCTCTTTTACAAATTGTGTCCAGTGTTCACAATTGGCTACAATCTATAAGCCAGCTATAGCCTAAATAGTTTGGCTATAAGAGATAAACATTGGTGTGCTTGGACATGCTGTCATTTTGTGCATAGCCACTGTAATTCTGTGGGTAAAAAAAAGTATAATATTATGGCACAGATGATGCTCTTTCATATCTCAGAAAACTACAAGACTCTTTAATAAAATGAATGTGGATAGCGTAGCTTAGATAATTTTATTTTACATTTTGGTGTCTTTTAAAGTGATAGTTCACCCAAAAATAACAATTCTGTCATCATATTACTCACCATCTTGTAATTTAAAAACTGTTCAAGTTTCTTTCTTCCACAGAACACAAAAGAAGATAGTTTGAAGAATGTTGTTAACTGACCCCCATTCACATGCATTTGTTTTGTGTCCATACAATAGAAGTGAATGGGTGCTGTTCAGTTACCAACTTTTTTCAAAATATCTTTTGTGTTCTGCAGAAGAAAGTCATACAGGTTTGAGGTGACAAGAGGGTGACTAAATGAAGACAGAATTTTCATTTTTGAGTGAACTATCACTTTAAGCACAATTAAATTGTTGAGACCTTTTATGAAAGTCTTCTTGAGAGAAAAGTATAAGCAGAAGAGTTTTTATCTTCCAAAAAATATCCATATGGTCTCCATGCTAATAACTAATTAAAGTTAATTTGTAAAATAAAAAATGTATAATAATAAGAAATTTACTGTCTATTCGTCTTAGCTGGACTGCAGTTAGAGTTAAGAAATTGAGCTTCAATCCGTCACGTTCTTTAAAACTTAGATTAGAATAACAATTTAGTGCACATATGTGCATCATACTCATTAGAAACCTATGTTTTTATGTCCTCTAACCTCTGATTAATTGGTGATTCATTTGTTGAGACTATTTATTTGGTCCTGGCAGCACGGGGGCTGAGGATTTAGTGACTGGGTGCAGTTGCAACAAGGCGATTAAGCAGATGTTATTGGAGGAATATGATATTATCCCGTGTAATTTCTTTATTACTATACTCAATGCAAGTGATGTCAGAGATTATGGGTAATACTGTAGAACTCTACAAATGATTTGTGAAAGATTTGGACCTGTCCGTATGACCCTGTAATATAGTGCGATATAATCAGAGTCTTCTTAGGTCATACAACAGCTTTGTGTGTAATCAACAATAAATAATAAAAACTGAATCGGTAGTAGGTGAAAATCAGTGTGTGAAATGAATAGTTCTCACTTACCATATAGAATGTACTGATAATTGCAAATCATACATGGTCACAGATTAGACAACAATAACATAAATCATCTGTCAGCTCTCTTAAAAGCAAGCACTGTGACTTCAAATATGCGCCATATTTAATTTGAGACCTGCAACAGAGTTAAAGATATGTTGCATATAAGTTGGCGATGATTAGGGTGAGTATAGGACAGAATTGTAATTTTGGGGTATAGTATTCCTATCAGATTCATGACTGTTGAGTTTGGGTAATTGCAGGCGTCAGGGTGTTCAGAGAAAAAATGAAAATGAGAAAAGATGGCAGATGGCCACAAGTTCTCTGCAGAGAAAAATAAACCTTGTAAAAGGGAATGGGCTTTGTGTTTGGGTGAGTACAGCGTGTCAGCCTTTGTGTGTTTGTGATTAATTGAAAGGCAGAAAGTGCTGTGTATGTCATTAGGCGTGCAGCTCAGGGGGTTGTCTCGGCTTTGAATTTGTTCACGACTGATGGGGTTACGGGCCATACAGCTTGAGCCCCAGTTTGATTGGGTTGCCCCTGCTGAAATTGATCTGGCCTTTTAATTGCAGCCATTGATCAGCTGTGAGCTTGACAGAGACGGGTTCGGTACGTCGCCACTCTTGGAACGAGTACAGTTGTCTTTTACCAAACAATAATAAATAGCTACAGTAAATCAAACAAAGCCCACGGATGCGACGTTCGCCACTTGACCGCGGGCGGCTTTTGCTGAAGTGGTGTAATTCACGGCCGTAACTTGGGTTCATAACTAAATTGACATCAAAATCATCAAGGACTTGATCGAAGTGGTAGTGCTGGGCGGTATACCGGTTCATACCGAATACCGGTGTGTATTTTTGTTATATGAATTTTTAATATAGCCTACCTACCGCATTACCAGTGTATGTCGCTTAAACAACGTGCGGAACGCGGCGCAGCGTGACACTGTTTCAGTGGGGTCCCTTTTCACTGTTGCACTGTGACCGGCCATTCACACAGAATGCGTCTTTGTATGCCACGGCACTACTTTATCATAATTTTTCTATATAAACATGCGCTAAACGGAGGCGTTTGGATGTTTGCGTGCGTCTCGCGCATGAGCGGTGACGTTACATATTTCTTTCCCGTCGCAATGGGAGCGCGCACCTCGCGGCTGAACAACAGCACAAGTGTAACAATTGCAAGTTCGCATTACGTTATGTTAAATATACTCAAACAAACATTTTCAAAAAACGATCGTGTTAATTTAATTACTTTTCCCTTAAAAAGTAAAGTAAGGGATTACTCTTATTTGTTCTGTAATTAAATTACAGTTACTTCTGATGTAACTGAATTAAATACTGTGTAATGTATACAATAGTGGAATTGACATTAAAATTCAAAATCTAACTTTAAAATGCATGCATTAATGTATCTTTCTCACATTTGTTATACAAGTCAGATAATAATTGTACTTTATGTAGTTTTATATGATTTATTTAAATGAATTAAGAGTCGTTTTATGTCTTTCCTTGACTCACTTAACTAATCAAGGTTGATATAAGATATAGAAAGTAATTAGTAATAAGTATTTAAATACTTTTTGTAGAGAGTAATTTGTACAGTAATCTAATTACACAATTGAATGTGTAATTAGTAACTAGTAATTAATTACTTTTTCAGAGTAACTTACCCAACACTGTATCTGCTCAATATAAGCATATAATATGATGTGCTTTTAGTTTGAACTGTTTCTCTATATGCTATGATGAGAAATAATGGTCAGTAGAGGAAGGAGAATTGACAGCGTGATGCGATAGCTTTCCTCACATATCTAATTTAAGCCTTTGTTTTATGATTAAAAAATATGATTTCAGGAAATCATGAAGCCATTGTGACTAAAACACAGCAGACATCACATGCATGTTTTAATGGTATAATTGTTACTATTTTGTTTTCAACTATCAATTTTTGGGTGGATGCTCCTAACTCTTGAAGTTGGGAGCACCAGTGCTTCCAAGGAAAAAAGTTCATTTCGAGCCCTGTTCTCTATTTATTTGCTTAAATATTATGTATGCAAGTTACCTTCGCATTCTATTCAGTTGTTAAAGAAGTCTAAACTTTGCAGGTATTATAGGGGATACTGTCACTGTCACCATGACAGTATAAAAGGGCATTTTAAGTCAATCAACAGCACTATTTCCTCTCTCAATCAGTAGAAAATGTGGTTAAAAAATACCGCCATGTACCGGGAAACCGGTATAAATCTGGAAAACACCGTTATATACATTTTTGGTCATACCGCCCAGCACTACGAAGTGGTCTTTTATTCATACTGTATTTTATTCCTGCACGTTTGACAGGTAAAGTTTGACTTCCAGAGTCTTAAGTAGTCCTGGGTTAAGGTGAGAGCTATAAAGCCTCAGCTGTTTTATATGCAGCGCGTCGAGCTGACGGCAGTGTGGTTCAGTACGGCCTAATGGGACTTTCCGGCTAAATAAATAAACACTGGAGTGGAGAGAGGAAAGGCTTACATAGTGGGAGATGATATTAGATTTGTGATTGATTGGGGAGAGAGGGACCTGGGGTGGATGGGGGGGGTGGATGATAGGCAGGTGCTATGACGTTGCTTCATTTCGTTTGCTCTCTTAATTATCATGTCTCTCTCTGTGCAATTTTATAGCCATCTCACTCTCTCTCTTCCTCTTTTCTTTCTTTCTGTTTTACTTTTTAATTTTCTAAAGGCTTGCTTTTAATTAAACTCACACAGCTGTGAAAGGAAGTCAATTAAAACCTTTGCATCTCGCTTGCATGCTGGATTCCGCGCTGCAAACTTTTGCTTCCTTTTGGTTTCTTGCCAAAAATCAAATATGATATTAAATAAAGATCATTTTCCATTAAGATATTTTGTAAATTTCTTACCGTAAATATATCAACACTTTATTTTTGTGAGTGGATGCAGCAAAATCACAAACAAAAATGGCCGGAAACACACCTACATACTTCGCTCGCGTTTGCCCGCTCTTTGGGAATTGCCCGCTCAAGTTTGGCATCAATGTAAAGCTTAGCATTTCCTCTTTCGGGTTCATCTACTTTCCACAACGTCATTACAGTGGTAAGCCAATAAAGAGCGTTTAAACCAGTTTCTTCTTAGCAATGGCCTGTTACAGCGCTTCTGACAACTTTAACGCCAATTTTCTCAATATTTAGATCTTTTTGCACCCTCAGATTCCAGATTTTCATGTAGTTGTATCTCGGCCAAATATTGTCCTAATAAACCATACACCAATGGAAAGCTTATTTATTCAGCTTGCAGATGATGTATAAATCTCAATTCAATCAAACTGCGAATATGATTTTCTTATATCTTTCACCCCTGGTTTTCTCACTCTCTCACTTTCTGTCTGTTGTGGTGGTCCATCAGCTCTCATTTTCTATTGGCTGCTGTACTTATCGTACCCTGGTTCTTCCCTTGGCCCAGTGAGCCTTTTCCACTCTTCCCCCCGGCCCACCATCTGTTCAGCATCTGCCTCTTTTATCACCTCTTTTCCCAGTTGTTCCTCCTCACCTCGTTCCCTTACCCACTGCTATCCTCTTTCCCTTTAACCCTGTGCTCCTCCCGCCCGTCTCACACTCTCGCGTCCTCTCCTCCTTCATTCGGTGGTTTTTGAAGTCATGTAGAGACTGAGCGCAGGTTATTTTTAGAAGCTTTGAAGCAGTTCATCCCTTGCAAATAAATGCCAGTAAAACAGAGAGCTGGGAATACAGCTACCACAGTTTTTAATGTGTGCCGCTGGCCTGCATGACCCGCAGGAGCACAATCACAGTTAAACTGATTCACGAATGTGCTGCTTTTATACCCAAATCAAGTGCTTGAAATATGAAATGTTTGGAATCAAGCAGGTAGATTAATGTCAAATATTGTCTGCATCACACGCTTTTGAAGGGGTGTTTTGTTTAAAATCATTTTTTTTCACCTGAGGAATTCTAATAGAATTGGTAAAGTTTTATTTTTGACAGTAGCACTACGGTTGCTCTTACAGGACAAAGATGTCGTCGCATTTTCGCTTCTTTGCCGAAGGAGATAACGTATTTATGAAACGCGCTCTGTAAACCAGTTTGTCCGTTTAGGGCTACTGTAGAAACGGCATGGCAAATTCCATGAAAGGAGACAAGCGGTGTATGTAGATAGAAATAGCTCATTCTAAGGTAATAAAAACATAACGCTTCATTATGTAAGGTCTTTATACAACTCTGAAGACCAGGCCCAGTTCCTGCCAGGTGCAGAAGGGTGGGCTAGCAAATATCATGGGTGGGCATATACCCCAACCACACATATATAGCCGCAGATTTCCCAAATTGTATTTAAAAATGTTGTTTTTATTTGCATTTATTTGCAAAAAAAGAACTGGAGAAAACAGGTTAAAACAACAGAAAAGATTATCTGCGTTTTTTAAACTGAAACATCACAAAAAACAAGTAAATATTCAGTTTTAAACAACACAAAACTAATGTTTGTACACATATTATTTCTAAAATGAGCTTATTATCATGCTCTCAGTCTTTCATATTGCTGTTGCTTCGTCACTCTTGAGGTTTGCTTTTGTTGGAATTCTACAAACATTGCAATATTACTGCAATACATGCAGGATTTAAATGATTTATGATGTTATAAATATAAAAACAAGCATTTATTACAGAAGACGGCAAAATTAAAACAAAAATAATTATTGTTGATTATTGCCCTTTATATAGTAATTATGAACGTTTCATTTTATTGATGTTTTACGCATGAATAAACTGGACGTAAAGCCTATAGAAAGCGGGCTAAGAACATTCCCCATCACTGAACGATCACCGACTTCTGTTTAATTTTGCAAAAACTCCAGTTTTAATGAATGAATCTGATTACACATGCACAATGAACTTTACATAGGCTATCTGCTGTTGTTTATGAGGTCCGTGAGCGCACCTAAACTAAACTCTTCTGCACAGTGTTTCGCAATCACCTGCAGCATTATTTGGGGTGTTTGAGATGGAGAGAGACAGATTTCTGAAGAGGGAGCTTCGGAAGATGGAGCTTTCAGTCATTCCTGATGGTCGACAGGTTAAAATCTAGCCTAATATTGCAAGCAAATAATAGCTGTTTGTTAATGTTGCCGCTTGCGTGGTGCATCGTGGAATCTGCTTCTCCTCCACAAAATAAGACAGAAAAAACTCCAGTTATAATAAATGAATCTGATTTTACTGCACAGTTAATTTTACATGCTGTTTATAATAAACTCAAAGCAAACGTGCAGTGTGCCTAAAATTCCTTTGCACAGTATTTTGCTTCCACCTGTAGCATGCTTCTCTACAAACTAAAGCCGCTCTTTGAGTGAAGAGTGACGTTGCTTTCAGCCAATAGAAAATACTGCAATTTTTGGTGTTATTTTTATTCTCATTGGGTGGGCAAGACAGGCGTTTAGGTGGGCTCAGCCCATGCCTAGAGCTGGCCCTGCTGAAGACATATTTATGTGTATTATATTGCATTTCTGTCAATAGATCCTTAAAAAAATGACACACTGGACCTTCAAGTCATATGTTATAAGGAGCATGTGCAAACATTTTTTACTTATTTTACATATATATTAGCCTACTGTATATGCATCTACTTGTGAAGCCAATTCAGGCTGTTCACAAATTATTGGGTATGATAATGAACCATTTTTGTGTTATTTTGAAATGTGTTGCATTTATGTTCATATATGTGAATACAGAAATATATTGATATTAAATATACATGCATTTCCATTTTTTAGACTGCTGTGTGAGTTTCAAAGAAAAACTTGATGCCACGTGACATGGACCCTTTAAATATTGTGTTTTGTTTTCAATAGTGCCATTCATTAATGAAAATGCCTGCGCCTCTCATGAAGGTCTATTTATGCACTGGATGATGTAAATCTACATGATAGGTGAAGAGAGAGAGAAAGAGGGGGAAAGATTGAGAGGTGAGATGAGCTCCTGCACGCCGGAGAGAGAATGAGCCGAGACCCACCATGTTATCACATTAGAGATGCTCATCAATTCAAATGTATTGCTGTTTGCGTCTTCCACCATGCAGAAAACTAACTTTTTCCCTCTTTTCATTGAACAGAATAAAAAAAAGTAATTTACACTGCAACGCGGGAATTGATTTCCATCACGGTGGATGCATAGGAGAGGGAAAGAGAGGAAATGGGATTTAAGCTGTAAAGTCCGATTAAAAAGCTTAATGATAACCTTGAAAATCTTCAGATTTGCAGCGACACATTCATAAATTTGCAACCCTTCGGATATGATTTATAGAGGGTTAGCTGTATGAGTTTTGCATGTTTCGCTGATTGCACACAGACGTATACTGTAGACATCAATAAGTGAGCCAGTGCAGCACCTGTGGTATGGAACTACTCTCATCTGTTAAATTAATAGTGTTTGCGTGAGGCCGTGTTTCTGGGCTCTCTGGTTAATAAAGAACATATATTACTGTATAGTGACTCCTTATGGGTACAGTTTATGTGTGTGTGTGTGTGTAAATTCAAGCTATACTTACATACAGATGTGGGTTTATTTTAGATCCAGTGGAGCTCTGGTCAACAGTGTGATTCAGAAACAGAACGGAGGAGCAAACATAGTTTTACAGAATCATATTCAAAATGAATAATTAAGGGATAATTAAAGGCTTAATCAGAAAGTTACACCGTAAATTAGGTTGTGCTAGTTATTCCAAAAGTGGTAGTTAATCTGAAATGTTTGAAAACCACTATCAAATAGGACCATAGTGCAGAGGTGTAGTAACCATAATAACAAGGGGGTGTCTCACACATACAGTTTGAAAATTGTTGATTGTACTGTAGCTAATTTTAATCAGGTGCTGGATTATTTACACTATTATATGTGAAATATTAACACAACATTGATAATCACTTTGTAATATAAGGATTATTATTATTAATACTATTATTATTAATTATTATATAATCACTCTAAAAAAAATTTTGGGTTATTTTCAACACAGCTTTGGGTAAAAAATGCCGAGTTAATTTAACCCAACGGCTGGGTTCTTCCCTTTAGACCCAACGCTGAGTTGAAAATAACCCAGATATCCCCGTTTCCAAAAAAGCAGTTGGCAGCTTTTTAAGACTGGTTGGTTTCGAAGTATACTGAATGAATGTGTAAGTGATTTACAGTCAGCGTTCTTGTCTCGGACAACAACACATATGCAGAGTGAATGAAAACAAACACATTTAACATAAGAAGATATAGATTTTAATATCTTTATAAACGTTTTTTCTTGTTTTTTGAGAACAACTTGTTAAACCATCAAATCACTAGGATGGAGAGACACAGAAGAGACAGGAGAGAAAGGGAAAGTGGAGAGGAAATTGTATTTGTGCAGTTTAGTCAGAAAACGATGCCCTACGGACATACCAAATCAAGATATAAACAAAAATTCCAACAAAAAAAGAAAAGGTAAAATAATTACCATAAAAAATTATAATTGAGTTCTGAAGAGAGGTTCTCCAGAGATTCAGAAACCCTGTTGTAATCAAAAATGTCAGTAATGATGTCAATGTCATAGTACTGGTTAATATTTCCATTGCAGATTGTGACGATAAAGTTCTCCTTATTTGTACAAAGTGTGTCTTAGACCAGGAGAAACAGTTCTTCCACCATCCATCCACCATCCATCCTTTTAGTGTCCTCAGTGTCAGTGAAGTGATCGTCCCTCCCGTGGATTCACAGCAGACATTCTAGAGGCAATCAAACAGGCCTATATGGCTCCAAAAAGTCTTTTAAAGATACAATTAATTTCTTTTTGTTTTTTAGCTTTCGTCTTCTCTGGCTTGTTAAAACAGTTGATTTTTGACCTCTCCACGAAAGAAAGGTGTCTGTGTTTTCCATGGTGGGCTTACTGTAGGCTGAAGGCGCTTTGTCAGTGGAGTTCACTTCAATTAGACCCGTGTCCCCCTCCAGAGTCCGTGCCCCATCACAAGTCCATTTCTAAATCCTCTGAGTCACAGCCGAACAAAACGAACAAACACAGAGAACAAGAAACAAACACACCTCTAATTTTTCATAGCTTTTTATACTGGACACACACACTGTTTCTTTGAAGCAGATGAGGTAAAATGGGTCTCATTTGCTTCTATAAACAATATAGCAGCTAGTATAACCATTGGCTTTTTATGTGCCGTTATAAAACAATACAATCCAAAATTCACCTGAAGCCACTTTTTAGGGCAAAATAAGAAAATATGAAAGATAAGTGAAGGAATATATGAAAGGGAAAAGTGAAATTAAGGTGGTATTTAGGTCTTAACTTTTCAATTGAGGTAAGAATGAAGTGTGCTTTTATATTGGCTCTCCAGTTTTGGAGCACTGCTTACAGCACTTTGTTTAGTTGTTTACGATGCTTGGTTTCGTTTCAAGTCATTTATTGGGGTTAGATAAGATTCCCATATACCAGCACAATGAAAGCAGGTCAGTCAAGACAGTCTTCATCAGAGTAGATTTTAGGAAACTATTTGGCAATGTAATATAACAAACGGAGAACAATGTAAATTGTAGGATTAGCAGCGTCCTTTTTATCTGATGTTTGCTGTTAAAGGGATAGTTCACCCAAAAATGAAAATTCTATCATCATTTACTCGCCCTTTGTTACAAACCTTTATACATTTGTTTGTTCTGCTAAACACAAAGAAAGATATTTGTAAGAATGGTAGCAATTTTCAGTTCTGGGACATCATCCACTACCATAGTAGGAAAAAAAATTGTATCTTTTTTGTTCTGTTGAACACAAAATGACACATTTTTAAGAATTTAGGGAAGCAAACAGTTCTGGGGCACCTTGGACAACCATTTTAATGTTTCCTACTATGGTAGTTAATGATGTCACAGAACTGAAAATTGCTAACATTCTTCCAATTATCTCTCTATGTGTCCATCAGAACAAAGTAATTTATACAGGTATGAAATTACACGGGGGTGAGTAAATGATGACATAATTTTCATTTTTGGGTGAACTATCACTTTAAGTGAAAATTGGTGACGTTGTGCTTTCTAAACACAATCTCTGCCATCTGTTTAGCTTTATTTAGCTTGCATCCCCTATTGCACATTCTTTTTACACGTTTATTTGGTTATCTGTGCTTTCTTTCATTAAAATACATTTCCATTTGGAAGGGGAGAAGAGACCAACAGGAAATGAGAAACGTAAGAACAACAACAGTGGCAGTGCAAGCATGTTCAGTTTGCTTTTCTTTTCTTCGTGTACTCCAACCCATACATTGAGTTTATTTCAGTCCAAATGGCAAAGCTCCGTATAAAATGTATTACACATTATCACTCACACGTACGCACACAAACTTAAACATACACGCGTTAGTAGGCCTGATAATGTTGGAGCTAGAGCTGATCTGAGGACTGTGACGTATTGGTAATTCTATGAAGGCCCAGCATCCAGTTCAGCGCAGAATGAGCTCGGTGCTTAAAAGCATAAGCAGTCCCAGAATACTAGAGGAAAAAAGAGGCGGATGATAAGAGCTCCCCATGTTGGTGGCCTGTTGGACCCCACTGGGGGGACGCACAGAGGTCCGGGGTGTGCATTTGTGCTTTCTGCGGGTGTTCGAACCATCTGAAGACGTATCGTCATATTTCCCGGTGAAATCTGGGGAGGAATACTCCTTATCTGCCATTTCCTTTAAGGTGTGGACCTCGTTGGGTCCTTTCCCCTTGCTGCCCCGGACTCGCTGGCGTGTGCAGTTCCGAGAGCGGCCGGGCCTTGGAGCAGGCGGGGAAGTTTCTGGTCCTGCCTGTACATCATTTATGGCAGGGGGTGGCTGAGGCAGGGGTGAGGGAGGAGAGGGGTATTGTTCATTCTGGTGGGGGAGGTGTGGAGGCTGGGCAGGATGGGGCTCTTGTTTCAGCGAGACCTTACCCGTTCCTGCCCAAGTCTTGGTCTTACTCTGGTGTAGGGACTCGGAGCCAGAACAATTGGGGAAGTCCTCTTTCCTCAGTTGCTTCAGATCCTTGCCTGCCAGTTCTGCTGGTGCCATGCAGCCCACCGACGACGTGGAACCCCGAAACTTTTTGAGCCAGTCCCACAACGATAAAGCCTTACAATCGCATTCCCAGGGGTTATCGTTGAGGCGTAGATACTCCAGGGCAGGCAGCTGAGATAGGCACTCTCCAGCGAGTTCCGTCAGGGAGTTGTTGAACAAATAGAGCGTAGTGAGCCTCCGCAGGTCGTGGAATGCCAGCCGGTCAACCCACTGCAGTTGGTTGTGGTGAAGGAGCAGCCGGTCCAAAGCCCCCAGCCCTCTGAATGTGTTCTGGTGCAGACTCCACAGCCGGTTCCCGTGGAGAAACAGGTGGCTTAGGTTGTGTAAATCCACAAAGAGATCGTCTTGCAGATACTCTAAATGGTTGTCCTTCAGACACAGAAACAAAGCAGTAGTTATATACTGTATTACATTAAATACAGACACACAAAACATAATGCAATATAACGTTTTCTTATCTTATGATGTAAGCAGTTCACTACATGAGGGGCTCACCTGCAGGTAAAGATACTGGAGGTTGCGGAGACCCTGGAAGGTGTTATTGGGCAGTGCACTGAGGCCACAGCGGTATAGATGGAGGGCATGGAGCCGGCCCAGCCCGTGAAAGGTTTCTGCAGACAGCGAACGCAGGTAGCGATTGTCTCCCAGGTCAAGCTCCTCCAGCAGGTTGAACCCTTGGAAGGTGGACGGTTCAATATATGTGATATTGTTGGAGTAGATCCACAGAGTGACCGTGGTAGGGCTAAAGTGTCCCCGTAGCAGTCGATGTATCTTGTTGTTTTGAAGGAAAATGCGTTCGCTGTGTGGAGGAATGCCTTCCGGGACTGACAGGAAGTTGTGGGCTTGGCAGCTGACAGTGCTGGGGGCCATGTAGCATATGCAGTGACGTGGGCAGGACCAGGAAAACTCCAGCCCACAGAGTACCAGTAGGAACTCCAGCCCACAGCCTGTGAAAAAATGAGAGAGAGATAGTGTTACCATTTTATTGATGTAAATTAGCATAGAACAAAAACATTGCTTGGAAGAACAATAAATCAATAAGAGACACTGGAGCTAGATAAAAGTGAGTTGACATGTTTGTGAACTTAAATATAGAAAAATAGCATATTATTAGTATCATATAGTCATAATGTTTCTAGTAAATTAATATTTTTGCTGTGATCATCATTCTGCGTGATCAATTGTTTCTATGTTCTAATGGAATATCTTTTATAACGTATTTATTTCACCCAAAAATGAAAATTCTGTCATGTCATGAATTACTCACTAGTTGTTCCAAATCTGAAATGTCTTTGTTTGGTTGAAAACATAGAAAGATATTTGGACAAATGCTTGTAACCAACAGTTCTTGGACCCCATTGACTACCATAGTAGGAAAAATTACAATGGTAGTCAAAATTGCGCTAGAACTGTCCTACATTCTTCAAAATATCTTCTTTTGTGTTCAATAGAACCAAAAATAATAAAGTAATGGTAGTCAATGGGGTCCAAGAACTGTTTGGTTACAAGCATTCTTCCAAATTTATACAGAATTGGAAAAACTCGAATGTGAGTAAATGATGAGAATTTTTTTATTTTTGGGTGAACTATCCCTTTAAAGACAAAATTTAAAAAAAAATTATTGAATCGTATGTACTGACATCACAAGGTCTTGTGATGATGTTTTATATAATATTTTACCTGATTCTAATATATTTCTTACACAAATGTACATTGTTCACCCAAATTGAAACGTCTGTCAGCATTTACTCATCCTCATGTCATTCCAAACCTGTATGACTTACAGAACACAAAATAAGATATTTTGAAGATTGTTGGTAACCAAACAACATTGACCTCCCCATTGTCCTCAATTGTATGGACACAAAACCACAAAGACATTTCTCAAAATATCTTCTTTTGTGTTTTACAGAAGAAAGAGCCACACACAGGTTCTGAATGAATTAGTGATGTCAGATTTTTTTTGTGGTGATCTCTTTAAGACTACGGATGTGGTAGAATGTATACATTTACATTCATGGATGTGCTGAGCTATTGTTAGTAAGAGGATACCGTGTTCTTATAGATCAAACTTCATGATGCTCACACAAGCTCAGTGTCGATGGTACATGCAAGCCACGCAATCAATCAGTGATAATACTCACACCTCACTTGGAAGGTAATCAATATCATTTATTCTGTGTATATGCACAAACATGCAACATAATAACATCATTCCATTTGAAAGTCATTCATGTGTCCTCTGATTTCTGTCTCAAAACACAACTGAAACCAGCTAAGGCTTATGTTGTTTTTTTCTTAACAAGGTAGATTCTGACCTATGAAACTAAGCCCACGTTGGAAATAAACAATAGCAAGAACCTACAATGGCTTTAGAGTTTACAACTGATCCCAGAGCCTGCAAATGTTCTCTTGAGTGCTTAGTTAAACCTGTGTTAAGCCTATGAGAGGCATACAATATCCCTGCTGCTTTCTGACAAGCTTCCTTGAAGCCATTTTGTGCAATTTATCCATCTATTCATCTACACGCAGAATGGCAGAGAGGGAGACATTTTTACTCTATTATGAGAGCCCCATTTGCTCACAAGTGGCAGCTTTCCCCCGCCCCTCTTTTCAGAAATGCATTATTCAATGCATCATTGCTGTCATTCACTCAAAATTGATTCGCCGCTGCTGCCTCTTAACATCACCGTAATCCTCCATCTTTCTGCCTTCGAAATATAGCGCCAGGAATTACGTGTTTTCAGGAGATGAGCGGATATTTATTGGAATATAGCTTTTAACTCCAAATGTGTCTGAGCTGTGGCATTCAGAAGTAAACGCCGTTGACCTTTAGTGATGATTCCCTGGGCGTCTGATGACAGCACAGGAGCAGACTGCCTTCCCTGCGCGCGAGTCTCGCTCCCTGAGTGGCTGTGTAATCCCATTTGTCCTGACGGTGTGCCAAAATGAAATATGTCCTTACCAAACAACTAAATAAGCAACCACCACGACTCACCAAACTCCCCCTTGGGTTTTACATGTGTGAGATTAACAGTAACATTTCTGTTGTTCTTGTAATATTAGCTACCCTAAACTGTTTCCTGGAGCAGAAAAGTACATCATTTCTTTCTTAGGAAAATGACTTTGACAGATAAGAGCCTGGAAATGGCGAAAATTGTATTTTAGCATAGAATTTTTTTTAGTATTAAAAATGTAATTACACCATGTGTAAAGTAGCTGTATGCAAGAGTATGTGATAGGAAATTCGATTTATGAAATTGAACAATTTCCATGATCATAGATACCTGGACATATCGAAATATCATTTTCTGTATCTTTTTAATGATGATTAAGGTTTACAAATGTGTCTATATTTGATGGATTTAATTAAAATTTTTACATAGAATGTACAAATGAAGGCATAAATATGCTTATTTAGGTGGGCAAATCGTTATTATTGTCTGAGCAGTTTGCTTGTTTTTCCGTGAAGATCTGGCAACCCTGAGCTTAGGTCTATTCAGGGTATTGATCAGATGCATTGATATCACAGAAGAGGGGGGATTAGAGGTCCCTGTCTTTTCATACACCATCTTCATTCAGACGATGTCAGATGCTGTGTGTTCAGATAAACCGCACATACAGCTATGGGTTTGAGAATTATCTAGCAAAGAGGAACAGCTCACAAGATAGATCATAATAAATTCATCAATGATGAAAAGATCTAAAATAAGGAGATCTGTAGTAATCCAATATTACGTTAGTTCTCATCTGCTCAGTAAATGATATTTTTTCATTCCATCACCATGTTTTGTTAGTGTGACACCTGTCCCTACAGTGAATGAGAGAGAGCGTGCCGAATTGCAGACAGAATGTTAAGCTTCTGGGGATTTCCACCAAATAATTGGGAAAAGACAAGGCAAACAACTGAGCTTTGGCTAGTGGAGCAGTTGAGTTATTTACCTTTATTACTCTCACTCTCCGGCTGTTTACGTCTGTTTGCAAACCCCTTTGCATTAAACATTGCATATCGTGTATAATGGATTTTCTCCCTCAGCACATTACGTAACAGATTAGGGTTGTCGCGGTACCATAAGCATATCTTACGATACAATACTGAAGTATCACTAGCTGAAGTATCATGATACCAAGTAGTGTCACGATGCCGTGCCATATTCATAATTGAAATCTATGAAATAAACCAAATTTCCTTAATACACAGATCTAAATGAAAGATTTTGTATATACTATAGTCAGCTGTATTATACTGTACACTACAATATTTTGTAGTATTGTAGTTGAATAAATTGTAGCAAATACGTATTTAATAGTTACTAAAGACTCAAAAAACGCTAGTGTCTAGGAATTTTTGTAGTTTACTGTACTAAATACTAAAGTACACTAGAACATTTTCACGTCGGAACTAATTCAAATGTGCCACAAATTTCATTCATACCATGTTTAATATGGGAGATGTTAGGCTTACTTTAAATATGAAACTAAAACGGCCAGTAGGTGGCGGCAATTTTAACAGAGTCAGTGAATCTTTCAACCAATTCGTTAAAAAATACTTCAACTTCACGAATCAAGTTTCTTGATAAATGACTCACTGAATCATTATCTCGTCCGAGTCGTTCAAAACATGGATTAATTTAGGAGAAGAACACTGCAAAAAGGCAGATGTAAGTGTTCAAATGAACGTTAATGTGCATATGCAACATACTTGTGGTACTACGATACTACCGTATTTTAAGCATTGCAATGCTACTGTAGCACCGGTACACCATGCAACCTTATAAAATCCTTTTTCTTATTTCCTATTATAATTGCTTAGTTGTGCTTTGTCACATTTTTATGATTTTGTCACACTCAAGGTGTAATTATTTTCCTGTTACCTAATATAGGCTAATATCGGCACTGTTCCATTTCCCCCTCAACTGCTTTACTTAGTTTTAACAAAATTTGGTTCCACCACATAAATGAAATTTGATAGATTTTCCCCCAAAAACTTGGGGATAATACTTTTCTGTCAACCACACATAAAGAAAGTAGTTTTCTGTGACACACACACGATAAGCACGGATGGCACACGCCATCCCTCAGATCTCACAGAAACACCAGCTTACAACTACATACACAAGTTACTGTGTGTGGTTCTTGCCTGGACAAAAAAATCCCTACCATGATGCTAGAGTATTATGACTGGTTACCAGGGTGTTGCTATGCAGGTGCAGTACTGTAGCTGTTCTGAGTGTTTCGTAGTGTTGCTGTGCAACAATGTTCTGGGTTGTTGGCAGTTTGAGGTATCATGCATGTTCATAGCACAAACGATGCAGTACACAAGTTATAAGTCAACTGCTTGCCTTATCAGGCACAACCAGTATTGAGTGCATTTCTCAGCTGCTGTCTGAAAAATGGTTTCTTTTGCTCTTTTCCCACCTTGCAGTACTGAACAAACTCCAGAGAGATCTGATGTTTTACACCTTCCTTATCTATAGAGACGAGTCGCGTGAGAGAATATGAGATGCGGGATATTTTTAGAGCTGTGGTGAATGGCAAAGGGCAATAGTGGGATGAGAGGTAATAATGAGAAGAAGAGATAACATAAGGGCAAGGGGCAGTCATTAACTGCAAATATAAAAGCTATGAATAGGTATTGCCAGATTTTTTCTCTCAAAGTGGGACTTATTTGTTAACCATGTGTGTACACCGTGTATAAACGCTTTCACACGAATGATACTTCATTAATTTATTCATTGCTACAGTACATTTTTTTCTCAATTAAGATCAAATTTAGCACCAGTTCACACATGAAACAAAAACTCTTGGTGGCCTCAGAAAAGCATAATGTATTAAACCAGGATGTTTTATATATATTATAAATAGATAAGAAATGGCTCATTGTAAGGTCACTTAGAAGAAGAACAGTTATGATTTGTGCAGTTATGATTCTAAGGATCAACCTAGAATAGATTCTGCATAAAAATGCAGACAGTCCTGTATAGTCTCTGCTATATAAACAGTGTTTGTGTTTCAAATGGTTTTACTTGAAGATCTTGCTGTGTGTGCTTTTGGGCAGATCTGCATCTTTAGAGAGCGTAAGGATATATTTGCAGAGAGTGACAAATGGCTGTACAGGACATGCTTTGGGGAAAGCATTTATACAGAGATTGTTTGGGCGTGCATTATGCTATTAACTCTTGGCATGCATTGACAAATTGAGATTTGTAGTGTTGTAATTGAGATTACAACAAAGGGAAAATAAAAATAGTGAAAACGAATGATAGCCAATGAACCCCAGTCACTGAATAAAATGAATAAGATTTCCACCACTCAATAGTGCCTCTGTAGTGTCTTAGTGTGTCAGTAACATCAATCTCAGCTCCCAAGGGTTGGAGAAGGATTACAGCTGTTGAACAATGGAAGCCATGTTGTTGTGTGTGGCTTTTGAGAGATGTCCTATGATCTTATGTACTGTGAGCTACTTGTACTGGCCAATCTCACCCAGAACATTTCCTCTACTGCTTCTCGCTCGCTCACTCACTCACTCTCATTCTTTATTTTCTCACTCCTGTATCACTCTATGAAATCTATGACACTGTTGAAAGCTTGTTATGCCAAGACTGATTAAACCGTCTGCATCCAGGCTCTCTGTTTGACCCTGTGACCCTGCGGTCACCGTGCCTTTTCATGGCGCGCAGTCTCCAAGCGTCGAAATAAATAAATAAAGGCATAAAGCAGAATGGCTTTGG
Source organism: Triplophysa rosa (assembly GCF_024868665.1). NCBI lineage: Eukaryota > Metazoa > Chordata > Actinopteri > Cypriniformes > Nemacheilidae > Triplophysa > Triplophysa rosa. The sequence goes on along the minus strand of NC_079903.1, from coordinate 14,927,545 downwards.
TCCCCAGACAGTCAGCACGAAGTAAGTGTGTGGAATATCAATGGAACATAGTTCACACTAAATTCGCCCTCATGAATAACACATGGTTGCTAATAGGAGAGAAATGGTCCGTCTGTTTCCCTGCGTGACTCTGCCCGCCATTACACGGGATAAACTCAATTTCCTGTTTCTCTCTAAGGACCCCGATAAACACTTGGCTGTTTGTTGCCTTGCTCGCAACAAGTCTATAAACGGCGCGCTTTCACGTCATGTTTTTGGGCCGACGTTCACACACGGCGTTTGACAATCAAGCTAATGGCAAAGCAATAAAGCTCAACATTGATTGGTTCAATGCTTGTTTGCAGAGCCAAAGGGAAATCAAGTGAGTTTTTAGAGACGGCTGGCATTATTTTTGTTTGTTTAACTGTTGTCATGGGTAAATAGACAATAGAAAGTTAATAATAGACTTGGAGCTTGTTTTAATTTTAGCCAAACTCGTTTTTTTTTTTTACGTAAGAGTTGTATGTCACTACCTCGTGTGGTGAGAATTCCTGTCATTTTCAAAATGGATATTGTCAAATGACAGACTTAAAGGTTCACCCAAATATGAAAATTACTCCTCATTTTATCATTTCAAAACCTGCCACTATTTTCTTTATAATTTAAGTGAATGAGCATGCGTGTGGGTTTGATCAACACAACAGTGAGTAGCCTAAATGATGACTCATTCATTTATTTAATTTTAGCAGCGCCGTTCAACTTTATATAGACTTGCAAGTGTTGTGTTTAAGCTAAAGATAAGGGTGTTATGTATAAAATGTCAAGCTCAGTATTATATATTACAGGCTGTTAAGAGGAAATAAAAGTAGCACAGTGTCATTAGGTCGCATTGGTGGTGTGTGAAACCCAATTGCCTGGAAAGAAAGGCAGGACAGACTGTAATCAAAGCAAATATTAAGACTTTAGTGTTTAAAAACCAACATTGTACAGAAAATAATCAGATTTCATTAGCATCTACATTAATTCATGTGCCATGTGTTTAATGTGGCGATTACTCTTAGTTGAATGCAGTGATTAATGGCAGTTATTAGAGCACACAGACATTATTACAGTATTTGTTTAATACAGAGCTTTATTGTAAAACAGTGCTTGCGTTTCTCCAAAACATCCCACCCGAGCTTGCTAGTTAGTAGTGAGCTAGCATGACAACTGTTTATCTCTGTATGAAGTGACAAGCTGTTTATTTTCTTTTCATAATAGCAGCATGCTAGCTGAGCCTCAAATCCTTTATGAAAGGGATTTGAGCTGGTTGTTATTTATTAAATAAGATGTCGCAGTGTCACGATTCTGTTGTGGTTTATTAATGATGACAGTAATGAAGGGACGAGATAGCTCATAGTTATTGTAGCACGTTTGTTTTGCCATATTTATAAGTTTCCAATTTTGAAAATGTACTTAGAAATTTACATGGTGGGCAAAAATGTAGTGGATGTAGTGTAGGATGTAAAAGCGATAAAAGTCTATGAGAGATTCTCACTAGAGTATTTGTGTTTATCTTTAAATCTAGTTACAGTATACTCGGAATAAAGTCTTTTGGGGACGTCCTTGAAGATTTATGAGACTAAATAAGGTTTTCATTTACTTCTAAAAATGGAAACATTACATTTTAAAGGGATAGTTCACCCAAAAATGAAAATTCTTTCATCATTTACTCACCCTCAGGTTCTTCCAAACCTGCATACATTTCTTTGTTCTGTTAAACAGAAAGGAAGATATCTGGAAGAATGTAAGTAACAGTACAGTACAGCCAGTATAGATCCTTCTGTAGTTAATATAATTAGATAAATTTAAATGAATTTGAATATTTAAGTCACTGAGAAGTCAATGTTAATGTAAGTGTGTGTGTTTGCTGTCTGATTTGGAAAGCTGTTACAGAACAAGTGCCTATCTGACTGTCACATTTCAAGGACCATTATAGTCAAATTTCCCTCAATCACTTTAGATTTGGATAGTAAGACCCCAGTTATACTGTCCTGGCTCTCTTAAGTAAATACAATGCCTTTTTTTCTATTATTGTTTGATTTATTTGCAGAGTCATTACAAAGTGGCCAATTTAAGAACTCTGGTTTTCGAGAGCGTTTCCTTGAAATGAGTGGAAAAACTTCAAACTGAGTTATGCAGCAAGTCAGAAAAAATAACACTTATTATATTTAGTAATGAGACTGAGACCGGCCTGGCAAAGTAAAAATGTTGAATCACATACACCAGTATAAAATTGATTCAGAAAAAAAATGACAAGAGGAAATATAGCCCCATTAGCCTTCATACACCCAGTGTAAATGTATATTTTTTATGTTGTTATATTTAATTGTGCTCAGTTTTAATTATGTTTAAAAAGGCTTTTGAAGACATTGAAAGTACAGTGAAAATTTACCTTAATTTTACTTTTTATGTGGTTGTAAACTGCATGCTGTACTATGTATAATTACATACATGACGAATAAAATATGAATTGAAAATTTAATTGAAATTGTTCATAAATAGTGGATGGTGTATATACAGTACAGAATTGTATCTCTATACCAGAGAGAAATGAGGTGTTGAGCCGTGCATGTCCCACCTCAATCGTGCTCCGCTAGATAAACTCATATAGCAGAGGTATTGTTTGCACTGATCACCAATGAGGGAAACCCAGTGCCTTGCCAACTGTTATCTGTAACTAAAATAGGCTGTTTCATTATTGATATTTTTGCAGCGCTTGCCACTTCGTTCAACTTGTGGTGTTGTGAGTGAAAGTGGCTCGATTTAACAAGCCAATAAATTTGAGATGCCAATACATCGGTCTAAGATTAAGGGACGGGCTACTGAATGCAAATCTAAAAGCGAGAGAGAGATCGACGTACACGGAGTAAGTATTTGTATTAGTCCTTCAATGCGATGTAAAACTAGAAAAAATGTAAAAAAAGGCCGTAAACTGGCCATTTCTGTGCAAATGTGTCAATGAAGAAATGTGCATGCAAAGTTAGACATTTAAAGAGACAGATGAAGCTAAACGGCCTCTGATGATGTTAGTTTTCAAGTGGAGGAGTTAAAAATAGTCAGTACAAACAGCTACCAAATGGGGCATGTAAATAATCAAAAGCTGCGTGTCTAGATGAATATGCCTTGTTGGTAGAGGATACAGAAATGCAGAGGTGGGCAGCTGAAGGATCCACAGCTGTTTAATGAAAATTAAAAAAATGTCATGGTGATGTTAATTCTATTTACTTCTGTTTGGAGCAGAGAGGGGATGGGCTTATTGTTTTATGGTTTAGTTTCTTTTAAGGGTCAGCTGAATTACCAGACGTGACTTGACATGATAAAAATATTCCCCTAGTCTTGCACAGCAGTCCGCCGCTCTATTGCAGTGTTTCTTTACAGCAACGCACTGTGAATGATGAATCTACGCTTCGAGAAGCTGTCAATCACTTTGCTCTTATATCAGCTGCGTAAATCAAACGTGGAATTAATCGACACGGCACACCCATCTAATGCCGTCCCTCACTGTACAACATCAGATCCGCATTAATGCTTGTGCGTTGTTGTAAAGCATAATTAATGGAACGGTCGCATTGAGACCTTTATTTCCTGCTATAACTCACTATACTCAATGCATCGCATGCTTCTGCATTGTGGCGTCTGAAGGCTGAGTTTTACATCCAGCGCTTGGCCTTGTGCAAAATGACAGCCTGTCTTACATGTGCTCTTGTCCTTTAAGACAGCGTTGCAGTAAACCGCCCTCAAAAGGGATAATGCACGCATCTTTTCGAGTGAAGGTTGGCTGGGTTTGTCGTTTGTATCAGGCCTAAATGTTGGCAATTCACTTTGACATCAATTCATCTAACCTCAATTTGTGCCACTTTATTTAATGGCTGCCTAACACAATGCCTAAGGACACCTGAGGAACAGTTTGCAAAGAGCTAATTTTCCTTTCGTGTCGAATTAAAATTTAAAGCTTGATGTTGGTCATTGATCAGCCAGACAGAGTCATCAGTTATTGGCCCACTCAAGAATGTCATGCTTCCGTGTTCTTACTGGTTGAACGCCGGCGGACACACGCAACGCTCGCCGAATGAACTGTTGGTAAAAGGTTTTTGTGATGAATGATTTACAGCTTGAACACACCTCGCTCAAGGCAGGCCGGCACACCCTGGTCCTGTTGCAACCAAAGGGGCCAATTTTCCAGCTCACTTCGTTTTAGTATTGGCATCCTTCAACACTTTTCTGAGATTTCCTTCAAATAAAAAGCCGCACCTTTAGGTTCGCGTGTGCTCCTGGTGCATGCCGTGCAAGCTAACCATTTGCATGGCCCAGATTTGGAGGCGATAAATTATAAAACAGTAACATTTTTGGAAACTCAAAATACTCAAAAATTTGGAAAGGCAAATGCAGACACGTTAATTGCAGCAAGTACTGTAGCATTAAGCAGTTTCAGTAAAAGCTTGAAGACAGGGAGAAGTCAGGCAGGTAAATGCAAATAAAAACGAGATGCACTATCGTTTTATAAATGTGATAAGGATATATATGAGAGCAGCTCGACGCAGTAACTCGACAGATTAGTCCTGACGGCCAGCGTACAGAAACGAGACCCCAATCCTGCTGCTTTGACCTCCCTGTCGACTAGGTCACAGTTAATGCAGTCAAAACCATTTCTGTTCACACTTCCCACATATGGCTTGAATTGACGAAACACTCTTTCAGAATATACAGCATGTTATGCTGCGACTGCATCTTTCTTCCTGTATGAAATGGCAGTTATTTGTAGGTTTATAAGCATGAATACCTTCGTGTATTGTATAATTATAAAAACATTTTCCTTCCGTCAGTTCACACCGGAATCTACTCGTGCGTTTCTGGGTATGTTCAGTTGACTGTGGTAGCACGCTGGGCAAGGTATCAGCTGGGTCCTAAAGTCCTCATGATACCTTGATTTATTTTTTACTTTAGAATTTATTTTATTTAGTGATGCCCAGCCATCCTTGTCCCTATATCAGCTCTTGTTGCTGTTTTTTAACACTTTAAGACCTCAGCTTGATTGATAATATTACAGGCCATGTATATTGTGCAAGTCTGGGTAACAAATAGAGTAACCCTTTTGTTGTCACTTTTTTGCAACTCCATTTGTTGTTGCGGTTTCTTGTTTTTTTTATTTCATTACCACCCGTCTGGTGGTTTTCCTCGCTTCTGCTTTTTGTGTCATCATCGTCATTGTAGCTGCTTTCTGTCTCACCTCATTGGTGCAGGAAGAGAAGAATCATCATTCTGTTCTTCTGATGTACCTTTACCCCCCTTACCGCTGTTCTTCTTTCTTGCTGTCTTTCACTCCCTCTCTGTTTCCTCTTTTTGTGTTTTCTTCTTTTCTGTATTCTTCTTCATGATGTGTTACAGAGTAGGAGCTTTTGTAAAAGTGTGTTTAATATGTAGCTATAGAAGGCTTACTGCCTTAGGCCGTGTTCACATTTGACTTCATTTTTAACCAAAAAAGTTGACAATGGCGCTTAGTTAAAAAAACACTTGCAGCGTTGTGGTTACAAATAGCAGCCGGCAATGTTCAAAGATAGCATTTGTGCACGAAGGCATCTTAGAGAGACAGGCTTCATAGGCAGCATAACAGAATTCTATTTGAATTATAAACAGAGAGCGTCTTTGCTATAACCAATCACATATTTAAAAACTACAATTAGGGCTGTGACGGTGGCCGTGACAACCGCACCACTGCGGTGGTAAAGTGCCATGATGGTGGCGAACTGCCATTGGCGGTAGTGCACGTCACTCTGACAAATATAGGTGTAATAAATATGAAAGTTGCGATAACGATTGCTAGTTGTAGCCTTTCAGTTGTGGATGGTTTTATTTAAAAGATTTTAAATTAACAGAAATGATTGGCATATGTTTCCGTTGGTGCGTTCGAGCGCAGGCCTGCACGGCAAAACCCAGGTTATTCTGCGGGTTTTGCAATGGATCTTGTTGTGAAATGAACAGATACGTAAAATCAAAACTGGCTATGACCTGCTTGCTTTTTTAGTCGGAGCGCGCGCAGGTTTTGCCGCGGTTGCGGAGAGACATCTCTTCATTTGCGCTCCTGTGCACATCTTCTGAACGCGCATTTAGTGCAGCTGTACACATTTTAATCTGGACAATGTCAACAAGTAAGTTTCACATCAACGAGTCGGAAAAAGTAAAGTTTTTATGGCAATCTGAATAGGAAAGCCAATGTAGGTTTAAACAGTTTGTTTCAAATGGAATTGTTAAGGACTGTAAGAGTTAATACGCCACTGACTGAAGTTACTGCAACAAGAGCTTTTTTATTTAGTATTTAGATTTCTTATATCATTTAAGTTTTCATTATTTACTGATGTTTATTTAAATGTTTTATATGCTGTAGTGTGCCGTTTCACTGATGGATTTGCGCGTTCATCCTCATTTATTTCAGATATCATATTTCAATTTCAAGTATTTAACAATTTCAAGTATTTAAATAAGGTCTATATTTCTCTTCCACTCGTCATGTGGTTGCTACACGCAAATATAATAATATAAATATTATTTATATAAATAATATATATTTCTCAACCACCGCGGTCGATTTGTCTATTACCACCGCGGTGGTAAAAAACTGCCACCGTCACAGCCCTAACTACAATATTAATTTCTCCCTAGAAATGCAATCAGAAGTCATTGAAAGTGAAAATTAAACTTACATTTATACAAAACTATGCTCCAACGGGCGTTTCGGCCGCCATTTAATTTTTTCGAGTTTGAGCCTTCTCGACCAATCACGTTCCTCGCATGTTGTTATGGAAATTACAGGTCTCTGCCATTGGCTAGCTGTGAAAAAGCTAACCAAGCGTCTTTTTCAGAAAAGTTGCATTTTCGGTTAACGCGACCTCTGCTCGATATAATATAATAAGTAATACGTTTTTCAATGAAAAGGGCTCTGTGGATTATAACACTACTCTTAGAGTTGCTCACTTCACTATAACAAGCTGGACATACTTTTCGGTGGTACAGAAGAATGAGGAATATTGTTTGTTTTAAATGTATATTCTAAGTTGCTGTTTGCTACGTTGTTTTATTAAAACAGAAGCCCGGTAGTCATCATATCCTGTTACTGAAGTCGGGGTGTCAAAAGTAATTTGTTACGCTCAAATACAAAGCCTGGTGTGACTGCACATCCAGTCTTTGTTAAGTCAGGTTTATTTCAGCAAAACCGAAATATAGCTGTGAACAGTTGAGATGTAACAGTAAACATGAAGGGTGTGAAAACACTGTCGCTTCTCAGAGAACTTTCTGTCCTACATGGGGAGGAGTATCTGAGCTGAGCTATTATGTCTCATTTGAACCTCCTGTTTATCATATGGTTTGACAGCAGAGGGGGTGAGATACTTCTGATAAATCCCAGATTGCATCTGTCGCCTTTTCCAAGTCAACCGAAAATCAACAAAATGAACCATTCAAAAACCATCTGTTGTTGACGCCTGTCTGTTGGATGAGGGGAAGCTATTTTCAGCACTTTTCGCAAATTTGATAAACTTTTCTCTTTTTTCAAAGAGGTAATCAGTTAATACGAACATGCTGCATCAGTATCAGTTTGGTGAGACAAAAAAAAAAACATCTACAAAGTTACTATTAGGGATGTCAAATCACCGTGAGCCGTTAATATGTGACGATTCAAGTCGGTTGAGATGTTAAATGATTCGCAATACATGATTTGAACAGCAGGGGCCGCTGTGTTTACTGCAAACTTGGTAAACGTGGATATGTTGAATTTCTTTAAATATTTTACAAAAATCCAAGTTAGGAAAAGTACAGACAAAGTCTTTGTTTATATTAAAGAGACTTTTGTATTATTCACGTTTTATCTGATTTTTAATTTGACATAAAATACATTTTTATTCAAAATAATTCAAAATAATATAAATTATTTTAGAAATAGAAACTAGAAATAATAAAAGGGCAGTTGTTCATTTCTAATTTGTCTCAACTCATTTAGTAAAACTTCGTATAGTGAGGTATAGTGAGAGTCAGTATTGTGAATTGCATCGTTACATCCCTAGTTACTATAGCTCATTTTGCAACCGGCAGACATACCTTTGTTATAGAAAAAAAACATATTTACCCTGCATATCTTCCTATTGGGGTTATTTTCAAAGCATTAGAGGTATTTCAAACAACAGTTGTTTTTCCCCTATGAAAAGAATAACATTTCATACAATGGATTTATTTAACAGCATAGCATGGAAGCATTTCCATTGTATTTTCTTACAAATACTGTATAATTATTTGTATTTATGAAGACATTCAATCTGAGTTTAGTATCTGGCAATTTTTAGTTACTACAAACATACTACAGACATTTGCCCCTACTGAGTATCAAATCATTTTTGGCAAAATTTCCAACCCCTTTTTTTTCTTGCAACCCTTTTGCCCATTTAGGCATGAAGTAATTTATTTTTTGTTACATTTTGTCAATGTAATTTTTATGTTAATATTATGTTTAAAAATAGAACATTGGGTCACACAAATCAGGTTTCTAAACTGCATTTAGTGTCCAAAACTTTGGTAACAGGGTTGAGCAACTTGAACAAACCTACTTGGTTTTGTACCCTACTTGTGCCATTTACTTTTAATGTGCCATTTAATACATATTTCACAAATAACAGTCTCACATAGGACCATTTTGTCCTTTTTACAAGAATGACTCTGAGAATAAAGAAGAAATGATGGAGTGTTGCATTTACGTATTAATAACAACTTGGAGAGGCAAAGAAAAAAAGAACATCTACAAGGTTACTATAGCTCATCTTGCAACAGGCTCACATTTACCCTGGATATCTCCCTAATGGGGTTATTAGTAACGCATGTCCACAGCCCTGCTCCTCTAACTCTGCCTTTATTTACTGCCAGACTTCCATTTTAGGAAACACTTAGAAGGGGAATGATTAGTTTGGGCCTCGTGCCACTGGGACTTGGTGTGTAAGCCCATAATGAAACATTGCAGGCACCTCCACATCATGGACTGTGAAGGGATTCTGATTGGCACCGGTATCAACTGTGGGCTCAGCAGTCTCAGATGAGGTCTGTCAGCAGATGTATGAAGACAGAGAAGACGAAAAAAGAATGTGAGAGAGAGAGATGGCAAGAGACATGCTCATGGGAGCAAAGAAGTTAAGTGGAAGGCAGATATATTAAAGCAGCAGAGCAAATCTAACATCAGGAGAGAAAAGGGGAGGACACTGAGTCTCTGGGGAGACAGATAAAGCCCCCTCACCATCCAACACTTAAAATAGCTGAATGTATTGCCTGTCATGATTTTGTTATGACCCCTCTCTGCACGTTCTGATGTTTTGTAGGAGCGGATGAGGGCAAGACATGACTTTTAAGTGCATCTCTGCCTGTAATGTAGGAGGTTTGTGAAATTTCTTTAATGCTTTCTTCACACCGCTGTTTGTACGATATTGCAGTTCTTCTTATAGCTTATGCAGTTTCACAGGTTTCAGATGAGCAGACCATTTATTTCTGATTTCTGGTGTTTAAAGATCTGACAATCTCCAGATTTTACTCTCTTTTGCAAAGTATATCACTTGCCTAGATGAAAATGAACATAAGTAAATGCAGTATGGGTACATTGTACCATCTGAATATAAAAAGCATCCATTTTTATTGACATGACATGACATGACATATGTGTTTCAAAGTGTTCCTGTATTTTGGAAAACAACATTATATTATTGTCTGTGCTTAAGTTCTGTACCTTGTTTACCCTTACCCTTGTTGAATGAGATTGCCATGTTTGCTGACCCTAGAGATGAAACGAGGAATCCTACATACTTAAAAGGATAGTTCACCCCAAAATTTACGGACCCTCATGTAATTTCATACATTTATAAATAACTTTGATGAACACAGAGAAAGATAATTGCAAGAATGTTAGTCATTTTCAGTTCCAAATTAAAAGGTAGTCAAAGGTGCCCCAGACCTGTTTGTTTTCCTAAATTCTGCGAAATATCTAATTTTGTGTTCAACAGAATAAATTATACAACATTGTTTTGTTACTATGGTAGTGGATGATGTCCCAGAACTGAAAATTGCTAACATTCTTCCAAATATCTTTCTCTGTGTTCATCGGAACAACGAAAATTATACAGGTGTGAAACAACCCGAGGGTCAGTGAATGATGACAGAATTTTCATTTTTGGGTGAACTGTCTCTTAGCAAAAGAACAAAACAAGAAAAGAGATCTGGGCCTCTGAGGCTTGATGCTGCCAAACTCCATCTTCTGAGATAATATCCAACCACATATACACACTTCATTCTGCTTTTAATGAGACTCTTAAACTCCTGCGACTCTGAATGCACCTGCCCTGTTTGCTCCTTCATTCATTTTTCATTTAAGTGCAATAGAGCAAAAATGGCTTTACAAAGCCTGCAAGCGTCCACGCTTCAAAACAAAAGAGAAAGAGAGGCACGTCTCCTTTTTCTGCTGTTCTGGATCAATTGTTCATTTCATCTCCGTTCAATACACCTATCAAAATTTACCACAGTCAGGGTGTGGTCTATACTTATGAAATTGATATCAGCAATTGCTTTGTAATGTAATTGCTAAATGTAATTGCTTTGGCCTTTAGTTTTAAAGCCTGTTTCTTTGAATATGTTAAATAAGCTGTTCGCTGATTCAATTCGCCCAGATGAAACAAAGTTGTGTTTGAAGCATCCTCTCATCTTTTTTTCAAGGGTAGGGCTGACTCAGTGTTCCTGCTGCATTGAGTCCAGACAGTTACACAATCGGTTTGAAATGAAACAAGCTGGTTGTAAATCAGCTTTGCTTACCCAGCGCCTACAGCTGCAGGTGGCATTGCTCCATGTCATTGACTGCGCCTTGAGCTGTTTTGAATGTGTAAATGCCGGGCGAGAAAACACACAGTGGCTCACGCGCCCTGGGCTCGAGGCAAAAAGCATATCATTTTTTGTATAATCCCCCCATCCTTTCCCAGTACAGTCCTAATGATTCCAGAGGGAGTAGAAATGGAGGAAAAATCCTGCAAATGCTTTTCATTTTAGGTGAAGAATCTCCCGTTAAGCAAGGCAGGTTTCTTTTTCATCTGCTGCTCGGTTCTTTGACACGAACTTTTTAGTGCTGTGGAGGGAATTGCCTCGGCGGAACGCTCCAGTTAGAAATGACAAAACAAAAATTAAAAGCATATTTTTCACACAGAAATAAGTGAGCCAAGGGCCCACTATCGAAGTTATTCAGTTGATAAGGGAAACCGTAGCGTTATATAGAGATAGGACTTATTTCTTTTTTATGAGGTCTACTTGATGGATAAGACCGGATGCCTTTACGCAAGCTACTCTGAGGCATTGCTTAAGGCAACAAATTGTGTCTTCGAGGTGTGTGCTGTAGACTGATGTGACTGAGCAACAGAAATGACTCCTGCCTTTATAGAAGATAACAGCATTTGTCTGCTGTGAATTTGAGGCTGTTGTTCTGGCCCATTATTTTCATTTCCCCATAAAAACCCGTTGAAGGCTACAGTGTTCCATAACATTTCATCCTGGCACCGCTCAAACCCTGTAATAACAGCACAGACTGAACAGCACTGTCCTGTCTCATATTTGGATCTGAAATGAACTCCATATTGAGGAGTGGGTAAAATATTGTGCGGCTCTCAGCCCTTGTTTGTTTTCTCGTTTTTGGAGCGCATGGCATAGCCGGATTCTCTGGAGTGCTCATTATGTCTCTATGTTGATATCTAAAAGCATTTGCTATTGGCTGGGTAGAATGAGAATCTAGCAACTGCTGGGGAAAACAGCAGAGATGTTGGCACGGGCATACACTTTTGCATAAAGTAGTGCAGTTGTAGGTCTGAATGCGATTATCAAAATAAATACCATGTTTTTTTAAACGTGTACCAGGGCGATACCATGTTGCTTAAAAACACTGAGCTGTCCAAGTTGACAAACTTTTTATTGGTTAGATATTTGCAAAACCCAGTGACAAACATAAAGGCTGACTAACAATGATTTAAGTATCATTATGATATTATGATGTATTATAATGGTTCAGTGATTTATGGCAAAAAATAAAAATCATGAAATATGGAGATACAAGGTTTCAGAAGGACAGCAGCGATATGAAAATAGTAGTCATTCGGTACCATGGTATACAGTATATCAAAATTTCTTTTTGTTGTACTTGGTACCTTTTACCATGGTGTCAAGTTTTGGCTCGTTATCAATGGCAATAGCTTTTACCTGTTAGACCCAAATGCATATTTTTCATTTTACACCCATTTTCAAAGTACTAAATATAAATTTGTAAGAGAAAATGTGGCACTTGGAAGTAATAGTAATCATTCAGTGCAGTGGTATTCAAATATTGTACTGGCGTCTGATGCTCAAATGAAATTTTGTAAAATGGTCAACACAAGCTTTTACAGGGTGAAGAAAGAGCAACTGTATTGTAATTGAGTTGTACTCGGAACTGTATCATGTTTGGGATACATTCATCTTACAGTGCTTTGTTCAGTTAGTATGTCTGTCCAAATAAACCAATGCCAACATTCACAACCCATCTTTCTTCAAGATTAATAAGCCCTTGCCATCAGAAAGTAACAACATCCAGAGGAAAACCACAGGGGTTCCACACCACAGTCTTGCAGCACAAGCACATTTTCTGGCTTATTCTTAAAGGATGCAAGCCCGATGCTAATGCGGTCAGTAGGCAGGCCAGTAGCAGTGAGCAAAAATAATTAAGATTTTGCATTATAAATGATTAAAGTCATCAAAAAATACAAAAAGGATTCCATTTGATTCCTTAATACAGATTCATGGCATTACAGTGCACAACTTTGCTCTAAAGATGCAAATATGCATTATGTCTGAAATGGGTTCCTTTTTGGCTGACATTACTAAGACCTCATGGGCTATTTGTTAATATTAGCCAGTGGATAAACACCTAATTTAGACATTGTTTTATTCATCTTGCCAATAGTTATTACAGTTATGCAACACCATGTTAGAACGAATGCAATACACATGTCCAAACCACTCAGGTCTGGCTGAATTTGGGTAGTCTACAGAAGGCACAGTTTACGGATAAAACCTGCTCTACATTTCTCCTTGTTAAAAATCAGAGTTCCGCTCAAACACATCACATTATGGAAATGAAATTTTGCGAATGCCATGCTATGAAAAGAGAAGTCACGTCAGGCCTCTTGAGGAAAAAATGGGATCAGATGAAGTAAAAATTTCCTCCGAAGAAGAAATCTTGCGGCGCTTGCTAGGTTATGAAACAGGGAATGTATTACATTTCCGTGATAATCGGGAGACACACCAGATCGTTTTTATTCACTCTGCCAGCGTTGAGACTGATGCCGTTTGAGCTCCATAAGTATTCATGTTACAGTGTTCCACAGGAACAGATTTACCAGAGAACATTTTAATGTGAAACAACAACTAGGGAATACATGTCTGCGCTACGTACTGTATGCAACCTCTACTGGGCATGTTGTCTATCGGCGTTGAGCAATTATTAGTCATCACTCGCTCATGCACGAGATTGATTGACCTCACTGCAGTAGTTCTCTCACTTTTTAATTATGAATAATTGCATGTTTTCGTTGGTTATTCCCTTGTTTATGTCTGCTGTGTTTAATTTTAGATTGCAGCGTCAAATGATGATCTGCTCCTTCACCTGACTGTGGCACTCTTCCACCGTTTGAGAGCTGTAATAATTACGGTAATTTCCACTGCCGCTTAAATGCGAGAGGATTTAATAGCGCATGTGTGAGAATGAGAATATACATTTGTAATAGCGTTAATGCCACTGACAAGAGTTGTAAACCATCAAACGGCTCTTGAATACTGTTATAATGGCTTTGATTGCTGCAGCTTATGTGTTTGAAAGGCCAAATTTCTGATAGAGCAGCGTGTATGCACAAGATGAGATGTTCCTCCACTCGACTGTGAATGTATTATTAACTCATTAACACTAGTGCGCTGTAGTCAATACGCGTTTGTGTCTGTTTGTGTGCACTGGAGCGAAAAGCGCTTCTCAAAGCAAATGAGATGCAGCCTTTTCATTCAAGCTAACTCTTAAAAACTTTTTAAGACTTGCACAAGACATCTTGTCATGAGGGGGCATCTACAATGCACGTGCATACGCTGACTTATTCACATTGACAGATAAGGTAAGATAATATTGTATCCTCTGGTATCTTTTTTTCTAGGTGGATGTATGTGGCCCAAATCACACTGCAAAAAATGACTTTCTTACTTAGTCTTTTTGTCTTGTTTTCCAGTAAAAATGTCTACAAATTCAGTTTGCTCATCAAGAAAAGGTGTCTTGATTCAAGAATGTTTAGACATTTTTACTGGAAAACAAGAAAAAAAGACTAAGCAAGAAAGTCAGATTATTAGATTTTTGCAGTGCAAAGCTCTCTCCTGGACCCCAATGAATCAGAGGGGATAAGGTCACCTAAATGGGCTCTGTTGTCAGTTGTGCATTCTACCTAAAACCAGACACGCACCTGACTGTCTCGCTACTGAAAGGCTGCTTCTAACAAACTTCAATTATTCGAGTGTAACGAGATCTCGGAGTGGTTTCCCAGCTCCATCATCATTACGGCGGGGCTGAGTGGTAGCAGAAAGCACCACGTTCCTCCTGACTGACTGCAGCCATTGACGCTTCTGACAGCGGACTACGAGCTAACCCTCGCAAACACACACACCTCAGAAAACGAAATTAAAAGACTCGCTTAAAATATTCAGTCTATTAACACATCCGAACACCAACTTTTTGTCTGAAATTTATCTGTTGTGGGGTATTTACGGTTTCATTTATTCATTTAACAGACGATTTTTATTCCAACATATTGTAAGCTAATAATAAGTCACTAGCTACACTTGAAGAGTTTATTTGCAAAAACGGATAACTATGTGTTTTATTTTCATGAATCATGTTTTGTTGTGTTACTTTTGTAGTTTTTTAGTTAGTACTTAATCAAAACAACCCAACTGCAGTTAATTGGAATGCACAATAAAAAACATGATTTCTGAACATTTTAGAAAAACAGAGTTATCTGTTTTTGCAAATGAACTCTACAATTTCATTTAAATGAACAATAAGTGAAATTTAATAAATTCATGGTAATGTGGAAATTATATGTAATTTATGACTTTTTATGAATACCTGAACAGGGAACTGCATTAATTTAGTTATTCAATTTAGTATCCAATTTAGTAATTTCCTAGTTATGACTATTGAAAGACTAGCGTTACTAATATCTTCACTAGTCACTAATTACTAATGTAATTTTATATTTAGCTCAAGAATGTAGGTTTAGTGCATGAAATATGTTCATTGGCTCCTTATTGGCTTTTCTCAAGCGCTACATGATGCTAGGTAATTTTAGAAATTATTCATACGTATGCAAATATTATGCAGACCGATCTTTCATTTATGATGAATAGGAAAAAAGCTTCCGTCAACAGCACACACCCACACGTTTAAGAACACAGTCAGGAATAAAAGCACCTCGAGCTACGCGAGACAAGTGCTCTACTTAACCCTTGTATATTATATAAAGTACACACTGAGACAGGTGGTAGGTGCTGTTTTAGTTTATGTCATTGTGGTACTCTTAGCATAACGTCGTAAATCTCCTGGAAAGACTCGCGGCATGATGGGACTCTCTTCAAAAAGAGCTGCGGAGTTGACACAATGCTGATGAGTAATGTGACTTGTGTGACTTCACAATAGCTTGCACATCCCTTTTCACAGTATAGATTCTGCCACTGGCTATAATTTCTATAATACTTTCCATGTATTAGAGAAGACTGGGATGTAAGTGAACGGTTATCCAATCAAGTGTTCTTTGGCACAGGCTGAGAGATTAAGCTCATAATTTGCACTTTTCCCCCATGTTCTAATTTGATCTTTAGTGCACTCGTCTTCTTTTCTCACACTTACTATTTTTTGAAGGTACTCTTGCCACCTATTAATCTTCTGTAATTCATTCCTGCAATCATTTACTGTAGTTAAGTAATCAGGTCACACTGTACCATAGAGTGTTTATGTTATAGTTTAATTACATAAGTGCACTTTAATGTACTTACAGATATACTTTAAATTTAATTATTTTAGAACACTCTTGTAATTAGTTACACATTTATGGTTAGGAAATAAATTATACCTCAAATACTGCAACTTGTCAAGGAGGGGCGTGCTATAACTATCCTAAGCATTTGGATGATAAAATAGGCCAACCTGATCTTATGGGAAAACTGTTTTACTAGGTGGTTATTTCATATGAAAAAACTATTTGAGCGAGAATGCGTTTGTATGATCCATACAAATTCGCAACCTCATAAAAAAGTTATGAGTTGCCATGATATTGTGTTTAATAGAGTTGAAACATCCTATTGATTTACATTTAAGGACAATTCTGTATGTAGACACATTTAGCAATGTTATGGCAATGGCCCAGGACACCATTTCATTATGTACACTTTAGAAAATACTGGGTTATTTTCAAGCCAGCATTGGGTCAAAAAGGGACAACCCCAGCCGTTGGGTTAAATTACCACAGAAAATGTTTATATTTTCACCCTGGGTTAACGGTGTTGTGTGTGCTGTGTGTAATTCTTTGGAGGATCTATTGACAGAAATGCAATATAATATACATTACTATGTGGTCAGAGGTGTATAAAGACTTTACATAATGAAGCGTTATGTTTTTATTACCATAGAATGAGCTATTTCTATCTACATACACCGTAGGTCACCTTGCATATAATTCACCATGTTGTTTCTACAGTAGCCCTAAACAGACAATCTGCTCTACAGAGCACATTTGTAAATACGTTATCTCCTTTGGCAAAGAAGTGAAAACGTGACAACATCTTAGTGCTGTGTCAGCCACCATAATGCTTCGAAAGGGGGGAGGGTTGGAGTGAGCCAATGGTTGCAATTCACAACCTCACCACTAGATGTCGCTAAATTTCATACACTGGCCCTTTAAAACAACCTAGTGGTTGTGTTGAAAATGCATTTCCACTTATACTATAGAAAGTTTTAAATTCTGGGCACACATTACACTCAATAGCACAAAATAGTACGTAATATTTGTTACATTGGCACTATAGCATATGGTGTTCCTGGCAAACATAAGAAGCAAATTACTTCTATCGTTTCATGCTTTGTTGCAGGAATATTCAGTGTGGTTTGTGGTAGAAGTGTGAATATGTACCAGAACTTTGCAGGTCCCTGTGGCCCTTTTGTGTTAAAGAACATATGTCTGCCACAAAGAGGACATTCACACCTTCAGCTATACACTTACTATCTCTCAATACGTTAGCTAATTGCATTACACTGCAACATACGCAAATGTAAGATTTATGTACATCAGTAATTACTTCTCAAAATGAAAATACACCCTTAACAAAAATCTATCTCAGGATTTCTTGGCAGGGAGTGCATTTTCAACCAGCTAGGACCCGGCAAACCCTCTTACGCTGGTGCGTGTTGTGCATCTCTACTCACCACTGAAACACGTCCAAAGAACAAAATCGATATTGTTGGCATTCTGAGATGTGCTTCAAGTGCCACCACTGAGCTTACCCTACACATGTGGCACATCCAGAAAGAGACTCCCTCACTAATTAGTTTACATCGCCGCTATAGACACACTGCCAAGATACATTCTCTTTGTCCTGCTTTACTTCTTTATACTTCTCCTAATGATTCTCATACCAGCTTCATGTTTTGAGGTGTTTGCGATGGACCAAGACAGAGCTGATACGTCCCGATGAGAACTCCAACCACAGAGCAAATCTAAAGCCATCCGACTGTCACTGATCCAGATAGACTAGTATAAACAGATCTGGTTGTGTGAGCCATCAAATACAGAGGGGTTAACAGACCTGCAGAGATAAATATGTTCAGAAAGGATGTACTGTCCTCTGTGTTTGTGTCTGAGAGGTCTCTCGGGAGGACAGAGCCAATAATCAATACAGGTCATCATCATTAACTCGCACTTGTGTTGTTTCAAACCTGTATGAGTTACTTTGGTTACACTTTACAATAAGATGCTATTTATTAACAATTAGTTAATAGCTAACATGAACTAATACTTCTACGGTATTTTTAAATCTTAGTTCATGTTAAATCAAACGTTGTGTCTGCTAACATTGTTAGCTAATGTTAGCAACTGTTAACAAATAGCACCTTATTGTAAAGTGTTAAGGGGTTTTCAGAGGGCAGGCAATGCGATCAAGCGATGCGAATGACCAACAAACTTTGCTTTCACATATAGGGCGATGGGACTGATCGCAAACAGCTATTTCACTCCTGTAGGCTAGGTGGCGCTGATGGACAATGAGTTTGCACTGTTGTTTCAGTAAAAGAAGTGACCGTGATGCGCTCGGGAGAGAAACCCAGGGAAGCAAACACGTTAGGTGTGTTCCATTTGGCCGTAAGTGGACTGCGAAGTGGACTTCACAGGCTGTTCTGCCATCTTAAGTGAGATTCCAATCCGAAGGACATGTTCAGTTCGAAGGGCACTGCGAATGGCATAGGGAATTAGTGAATATCGATACATCACTTCGCCGGAAGTGGAAAATCCCCCAACTGCTATTGCGCACCGCGTCACGAGTCAGAAAAACAATGGACGAGTTTACGTTTCCCTTTTGTACATTGTGAAAGTTTATTTAATTATTGTTAATTATATTAAATACTGTGGTTTCCTTCACATAAATATGTTATTTTACTTTGTGTAGCATTGTTATGCTTACCTACTATTACTTACCTCCTAGTCGCCAGTGGTCACCAGTTGACCAGTTCTCCAAAGCCTGCTGCCTGGTCCCACTGAAAGGTCTACCTACCACCATGAAGACAGCAGAGGTACTGTTCAATCATGTCTTTCATAACTTTGGTTTACCAGAAGTTATAGTTTCTGACCGAGGTCCA
This sequence comes from Triplophysa rosa, assembly GCF_024868665.1. Lineage (NCBI taxonomy): Eukaryota > Metazoa > Chordata > Actinopteri > Cypriniformes > Nemacheilidae > Triplophysa > Triplophysa rosa. Next base: position 14,908,557 of record NC_079903.1, on the reverse strand, counting down.
CAGTTTATCTCCCGAGTGTGGTGATATTTCTTCTCTCTCTTAGGTGTGACTGTCAGGCTTTTTTTTCTCTCCTAGGTGTGACTGTCAGTCTATCTTCTGGATACCACCCACAAAGCAACGGCCAATCTGAGAGGAAGATCCAGGAGATAGGCCGTTATCTCCGTACCTTCTGCCACAGCCACAAGAACTCCAGGAACCGTTTCCTAGCCTGGGCCGAGTACGCACAAAACTTCCTCTGGCAGCCTTCCACGAACCTCACCCTGTTCCAGTGCGTACTCTGCTACCAGCCACCTCTGTTCCCGTGGTCAGGAGACCCCTCCAAAGTCCCTTCTGTCACCCACTGGTTCCAGGAGAGCGAGTGGGTCTGGGACTCAGCCCACCAACACCTGCAGAGAGCAATCAGAAGACAACAGCTTCACGCGGATGCCCGAAGAGCTCCCACGCCCACCATTTTAGAAGCTTGACTGCTTTTGGTCACCATTCACCTTTTATCTGTATGGAAAAGACTCTTGTTTTGTTTTCGACACAGGAAAGTATGTCACGAGGATTTGGAACAACATGAGGGTGAGTAAATGATTTTGAATTCTAAGTTAACTGGATATGTTTATGTATAGAAAGCTCCTGTGTGGACTTTAAACACGAATACATGGTTTCCGTGTGAGTTAAAAAGCATCAGCTGTACTAGTCAACAGAGCCTTTTTTATGCAGGCCTAATGTTTCTCCTACTCACGCTCTCGTTTTTACCCCTACCAGGCTGTCATTTGCTACCTTCTCATTTGTCTGTGGCCCACAGCCTCACTCCATCAAGCTATGATTGCTTTTTGATGGCTCTGTCTCTCTCTCTCTCTTTCTGTGTCTCTCCCATCCCGCAATTCTCAGTTGCGAGCAACCACTTCAACGAGACAGCACAAAAGTGAAGAGGAAACAGTTTTGTTCCTTTTCAATAGTGAGCTAGAACACGGGCTGCATTTTTTATGCATACGACAACGGCTCATTCTCTGTTCTGGCTCATTTTCATCTCTCACTCATTTTTTTCAAAGCTCACCTGGGGCTTGCTAAAAATAGCAGAAACGTGTTATTAATTCAGACATCGATTAGAAAGGCGTGCACAAAACGGCTTACGCAATAAAAGAGATGGCGGGTTTGGATGTGAATTTCTATGGCAACAGTTTTAAGTTTCCAACCCGCTCAGGGTTTATTCATGATAATATTTTAACAATGCGTCCTGCACTCGAAGGCAATGAATCATGTCTCAGCGGAGGGCTGCTGGATGCTTCTAGTTGGGTTTGTAGACTGCGAGGGCTCGGGGACTGCAGCGGTGCAATGGTCTAGATGTTTGCAGTATCACGCACCACAGAGACGAGCAGAGGAGACGGGTTTGACAAGCACAGCCTAGAGCTGTAAATCTCTGCTCTTTATGTTCCTGGAGAAAAAACAAACCTGTTCAGGGCCACTATGAGAAAAACCAACACCATCAGTGTCCATCCACTTTGACACTGCCTCATTCAGTTGGCTGTCCTACCTGAACTTGCCTGCTTTAGTATGGCAGGTTTTTGAAAGCTGTTTTTAAGATGAGGCCTGGAATTTTTTAGCTGGTTACCATATGGCAGGAGGTGTGTGTGTGTGTGTGTGTGTGTGTGTGTGTGTGTGTGTGTGTGTTTGTGCTAACGTAACTTTTTGAGCGTCGCTTTCAGCAGTATGGCAGTAGGCACTTGCTTATTGGTGTTATGTAATTCTTGCTTTAAATGGATTCTCAGTTTCTGTTACTGTAGCTCCACACAAATGCTTATCCTAAAATTCCTTAGGAGATGTAAAAATAGATACAAATGGGACAATTGTTGACATGCAATAAGTGTATCGAGCTGTAGAAGTAATATGAAGTGCATAGCTCAGATGATTTAGTCTTGGAATAATTTCATAAACATTTTTAAAATTCAAGTTTTAGTACCCTATGCTGGTATCAAAGCAAAGTTAGAGACATTTTTGAGGAGACGTGACGTAACTGGGGTTTGTTTCTCTGGATAAAAATCTGAAAAGCAAGAGATTTAAAGGTCCAATGTGTATTTTTTGGAGGGTCTATTGACAGAAATGCAATATAATATACAAAGTACATAATTGTCTTCAGAGGTGTATAAAGACCTTAAATAATGAAGCGTTATGTTTTTATTACCTTTAGAATGAGCTATTTTTATCTACATACACCGCAGGTCACCTTGCTTGGAATTCACCATGCTGTTTCTACAGTAGCCCTAAACGGACAAACTGCTCTACAGAACGTGTTTTTGTAAATACATTGTCCTTCAAAGAAGCGAAAACCTGACGACATCTTAGTCGTGTGTCAGCCATCGTAGTGCTTCGAAAGAGAGGGGGACGGGTGGAGTGAGTCATTGGCAATTCGCAACCTCACCACTAGATGCCTCTTAATTTCATACACTGGACCTTTAAGCTACAGTTAACGTTTATCTCACTGCTGTACAGGAGAGACGGCTGAGATATTAAAGAGATCTCATTTTCATTGCTGTAGGTTTCTGTGCATCCAAAGATGAAATCCTGCAGTGCTCTTTGTTTTTAAGGGTGAACGTTGGAGTGTAGTACAGCACATGTTACACAAGCCCTCTTCATGGAAGTACAACTGGAACCACAGAGGTATTAAACAGACTACATGATCTGTATACAGAGCCATACCAAATCTATCTTTTGCATCCTTGTCCTTCCTTTATCTATTTTCTAACGTAAAGCCTTGTTTCTATCTTCTGCTTCAATACTTCTGGCATATTATTGCAGCTGAAAAAGTACAAATTTCTACGAAAAAATACCCATTTCGTTGGCATTGTGCATAAGTGAGCAATTAAGGTCCCTCTCTTGTTGTCATTCTCCGGTGTACTGTACGTCCCATTGTGAGGCCTCCAGCGTATCTCTATTTGACCACTATGCCATTGAATTCACCAGGGAGGAAAGAACATCTCTCTTCCCCGCATCTTTATTTATTCCACATGCATTTGCCATGAATGCTGATATTTGTAAATAGAATGATAAAATGCTGTGCGCTTGTTTGTTGGGACCACGGCCTGTTTGTCGATGCAGTGTGCGCAGGATCACAAGGTTGAGTGACTCCGGAAGCTATAGAGAGAGCGAGAAGGAAGAGAAATGCAGCTGAGGACCTGAGGGCTGATCTGCATTAATGCCTTTTCGATGAACAGCGCCACAAGCTGCACTAATTACCGTATACTGTAGCTTCTGCTTTCCATCAAGGTCATAGAGAAATATCAGGGAAAAAGGAGCAGAGCTCTGCCTTTGGGTTCTTCCCCCCGCGTTTCATGACAGAAATTACCATGAACTAATATTAATACATGCTGTATCGTTCATGTTAGCTAATTCATTAAATAAATGTTAACAGGTGCAACTATATTGTAAACCTTATTACTAAATAAATGTGTTATTATTAATAATGTTTTATAGTAATAGTATGAAAAATAATATTATTTGTATAAATTATTATAAATAAATATATATGAACGAGGGACGATATTTATCACAGATATGTTAGTGGTTCTTTTTAGTGACAAGTTAAAAGTTCTTTTAAATACCCCAAAACTCTATTGCAAATACCTAGCAATGTCCTCAAAACTATTAAGATTGCCCTTACGACTGTATAGCAACACTCAGACCGCCTGAGCCATAGATATCAAAACTAGATGCCGCATTCAAGCTCTCCAGGCAAGTAGACTCATCCGCCATCTTGGAACGGTCCACTGAAGTCACTCACAGTTTGCTAGAATGCCACAATACTGTGCAGACATGGCTGTGCAAAAAAAATGGACACCCTTTCGTTGTTGTCATGTGTTAGTGTAGGAAATATAATGTTTGAGTTTACACAACAACATATGTTTTCATAATCATACACAGTCAGCTTGCTCCTGAGTGTTAACGGACCGGCTTGGCAGGGTTGCCAGATCTGTGAAACAAAATCCTTCATCACGAGCCTAAACTCCCTAGTCCAAATAACAGAACTTAAAGTTCAAAATTGTCTATATTGTATATTGTGTTTTTGCTGTTTTGTACATTGCCTATTTCTATATTATTGTATATATTTTTTTTTTATCATCTGTGTTCTGTCCTGTTGCTGTCTTTCTGTTGCACTGTGGAGCTTCTGTCACTATAACAAATTCCTTGTATGTGGAAACATACTTGGCCAATAAAGCTCATTCTATTCTATTCTATTCTATTCTCTAAAAATAAATTCCTTTTAAGATTGACAGCTATATAACAAAATCCTTAAACTCCTAACCTGTGGATAAAACAATCAGGAGCAACAGTTACAAAGTAACCCAATTCCACTGGAAAGCCGCAGACTTGGCCACACAGACCGGCTCGCACTGTTCCAATATGGCGGACGACCTACATATAGCGGCCCATAGAAACAGATGTTAATGCGACATCTAGTTTTGATATCTATTGCCTGAGCAACTACCTAGTAACATCCAACAACATGCTAGCATTTAGCAGTGAGTTTTGCTTGAGCATGAATCCCATTTACTCTATTGAAATCTATTGACTCTATAGAACTCTATTGACCTTGTCCAGCAAACAGCAAATTACTATTTTGAGCTTATTTAGCCATAGGCTGCATAGAAATTTAAACGCGTACAGAGAACCACATCCAATACGGCGACATGCACTCCACATTGATAACTTTGAAACTCATTGGTTGCATTTTCTTGAAAGAAATTTTAAAGCCGGGATACTTCACCCAAAAATGATATCTACTATGGTAGTCAATGGGGGGCAAAATCTGTCTGGTTATAAGCATTCTTCCAAATATCTTTCTCTGCGTTCATCAGAACAAAGACATTTACACAGATTTGGAACAACTCGAAGGTGAGTAAATGATGACAGAATTTTCATTTTTTGAGTGAAGTATCCCTTTAAAATGCAATTGTCTCTTTTTATTGTGTTTTTCTAATATGCTCTTTTATCTACTGTAGCCGTCTCACATCCTTGTACAAACACTCAGAGGCTGTTACTTCATTTTCACTATTAAATGAATTTACAGTGTAAACGAGCCGATCCCAGCATCAGATATCCAGCACATAAGCAAAGTATACACGCATTGAGAGACCAATGTGATTATTCAATCTGGCCTGGGCTTTCAGGAATAACAGTATGAAGAAGGGAATTGTGGCAGTCAGAGGTCTTGTCTGTGGAGGGTTGTCTGGATAGCAACTCTTAAAATTATCATCCAATTCCACACTATCCCAATTCCTACTGTAGATAAGCAAAGGGTAAGGCTTTTTGGAGAGTTTCTCACCATGTGCGTTTTTCCTGTGTTGGTGTGCTCTACATTGCTTTTTTATATAATATCTCCGGCTTTTGGTTTGTGACCACAGCTGATCGATATCCCTTGTTTTTGTTTTTTCAGACGCTGAGCACAATGACAGGGATTATGCTGTGTGGTAGAGGAGGGCTGGAGAGCAAAGAAGCCCGTGTTAGGGCTGGCGAGCTCCAGCGATCTCATCGGGTGGCACAATAGACTCTCTTTTGTACTGGCTTGATTCAAAAGGTAGGGGGATAACTAGAAAGGGAGAATAAAAGACGTTAGAAGGGAAATTAAAAGAGAAAGTTTGGCTGTGTGACGCACAACCGTTTTGTTGTAGTTTGATTTGGTGTGTAAAAGTTACTCTCTCCATTTAAAAGCTTAAAGAGAACTGCCGCGGAAAGCTTTTGTTGTGATGTCTACTTCACCTTTATGTGACTGGAATAACCTTTGTCAGCTTTATGTTTGTTGCTTGTTTACGATTCCTGATGGGGGTAAATACACGGGGAATTGCCAAGCATGGTCATTCCTCTGCTCTATTAGCCTGCTTAAATGTCACAGACTGTCATTCAAGTCTCTGGTATCGTCAGTGAAACCAGTAACCGATAAAATCCATTCATCACATGCGTGACACATCAATATTTATATTAGAAACACCTCATAAATCAATCGCTCAGGGAGTGGTGATGAAAACACTATGGGTTTATCTTTTTTGAGCAACATCTGCATGTGTAATGTACAGTATTTGTAGCACATCTTCCTTGTTTGTAAGTTGACACGTACTTCATTAAGAGAAGAAAGAAACCTGTACCATCCTCCTGTGCCACTCGATGTGTTTCACAGTTTATTAAATGTTTATGAAAACATGTTTCTCACCAGAGATATTGTGGAAGTAGTTAGCCTCTTTGACATCATAACAGTTAGTTCACCGTGAAGAAATACGCAGCAAGATGGTGCCTTTTCAATTATTTACACAGTAAAACAGTGTCTTAGATGTCAACACTAACAGTACTGACTTTGAATACCGACTGTGTATTATAATGACACACTACTGTATTTTAGCCAGTAAAGGGAGTGTTTGTGCAAAAGAGTTGGCATTGCTTTTCATTCGGACTATGGAGATGATGCATAGCGCTGCCTAAAATCAAATCCCAAGAGAGGTCAAAGGCAGTTTTGTCATCTGGATCGATGGCAGCCACTCATTCAGGGTGTTATTCCACATTTGTATATCATTGTACAGATTCTCTCGGTTGACGGGTATGGGAGCCAGCCAGCTGTCACGTTGATTAATGGAACAATAAAATTTACAGCCAGCGTTTACTTTATTCTCCCTATACGAGTCTGTTTTGGAAGTACTTCCTTTTCTCTACGCTACGGTAATTCTGCTGTCCTATTCTATTGTTGTGTTGATATGGGAGAAGTAGTGATTTGTACAAGCTGTTTCTACCCTGCCCATGTGCTGGAGCAGAGCTGTCTAGACTGAACTGGCAAAGTTCTGAACAGTGGATCCTGGGCTCTTCTGTACGGTGTTGCTTAAGGGATAGGTCGCCCCAAAATATTTATATATTTTTAAATAATTTACCCTCTTGCCATTCAAAACATGTACTTTATAGTACTCTTTAGTCGAACACAAAATAAGTTATTGTGTCCAATGGAAGTCAATGGGGCCTAATGTTGTTTGGTTACCAACATTATTCAAAATATCTTCTTTCTTGTTTTGCAGATGAAAAAGTCATACATGTTTGGAATGACATGAATGAAAGTAAATGATAAGAATTTTAGTGTTTCTTTAGATGATGTTGATCTTGATTGTATGACTTGTGATTGTTTGATTGACAACCAAGATTGGGTGTGTTAGACGTGTAGTGCACCCTTAAAGGTCCAGTGTATGAAATTTAGCAACATCTAGCATTGAGGTTGCAAATTGCAACCAATGGTTCACTCCACCCCTCCCTTTCAAATCACTTACGGTGGCTGACACAGAACTAAGATGTCGTCCCGTTTTTGTTTCTTTGCTGAAGGAGATAACGTATTTACGAAACACGCTCTGTAGAGCAGTTTGTCCGTTTATTGCTATACTGTAGAAACAACATGGTGAATTCAATGTAAGGAGACCCGCAGTGTATGTAGATAGAAATAGCTCATTCTAAGGTAATAAAACGCTTCATTATGTAAGGTCTTTATACACCTCTGAACACATAGTTATGTATAGTATATTGCATTTCTGTCAATAGATCCTAATTAAACTTCACATTAAAGTTTATCTCCTAATTGACCCTTCTCTAAGCCCTGCCCCTCTTGGTCGCCTTCTTGCTCAGATTTCCCTAACAACATTTTGGTACTGTATAGAGAACTTTATTTACTGTTGCCTCAACTGTGACCTGAATCAATCTGTAAATGAGTTAACAAATCAATTTGTAATTGAATTAACGTTAATGAATTAACATTCATTTACCTTGGTTGCAATGCGTGTCCTTACTCGTGTTATGCAAGTCGATTTGGAAATGAGGGCTGATGCATTGTTTAATGCACAGCATGTACACCTCAAGATTAATTTAAAGGAGTCATACGACATGATTAAAAATATCATTTTTAAAAAACTTGTCTTTTTGGTGCAATACAATGCGTTTATACGTTTTAAGGAGAAAAAAACCTTTACTAGTTTTTTAATAGTTTACTTAAACTATTACTTTTCACATACTGTACATTATTGTACCTCCTCTATGCCCCGCCTTTCTAAAACGTGTCGATTTTTACAAAATCATCGCTCTGGGAAGCGCAGTGTGCTCTGATTGGCCAGTTGAGCAGTGCGTTGTGATTGGCTGAATACCTCAAGCGTGTGGCGGAAATGTAACGTACCTTACCAAAACCGCAAACTTCCAGGACGAGGGCGATTGTCAGTTCATCTCTCCTCTCACTCGGAGACGCTTTGCGTCACAACAGTTGCAAAAACAGTACGCTAATAACAGCAGTGCGAGATTAAATAATGAAATGAGCGGATCAAAAAAGCATACAGAGGTATGTTTTTATTTTGTCTTATGCATTTCTACTGTGACATGGCGGCTGCAGCACCACGGCTGTGATAACTGAAGCTACGCCTACTTCTTTGCATGTACATTTGGGCGGCGTCATGCAAACATTAACACAAACTGATGTGGAAATGTGGGGGCATGATTGATCGAGGCATTTCAGGCAGATCTGGATCAAACTTCTCTTTCAGTCAGAGTAAATCAATTTGTGCAAAACTTTGAGTTTCGTGACTTTGGATGTCTTATACATGCACAAACGGTTATAACACACTAAATCAAAAGCAAAACATGAAATCGCGTTCAATCACCCCTTTAAAGATTTGGAAAAGGATTCTGTGTGTTCTATCTTTGGGTACCTTGTGTCACTATTATAAAACACTCACAGGCGCGCATTGCATTAGAAAGCGTGTCTGACTGTTGTGCTAATGTAGGATTGGTCGATGGTTTAAGGCGTGTGCCTTAGCGAAGGGTCTATTTAATCTAGGAAGATTTAAAATGTGAGACTCGCAGAGGTATGTGCTGCTAATTTAGATGATTTGCACCCTTGAACACATTTTTCCTTTTTTGAAGCGCTCCTCAAACAGTCCCTTGGGTGATCATTAGTTGAAACTATCTGTCTGCTTTCAAAAGCGCGGTTACATTTGTCTAGGAGGCTTCATGTCATATGCCATGCAGACAAAGAATAGATCGACTTGACCCGTGACCCACTTAGTGGTGAATGCTCTCACGTTCAAGAAGATTCAGCTTAACATACTTATCTTCCATATGTCTCTCTTTTAAGAAGTGTGCACTATTCTTTTGAACCAGTTATAGAGAAAAAGTGTCTGTTCTGTTATCAAAACATTGCTGTGTTTGTTTGAGAAGTCCAGCTAGCCCTGCATAGCAACATTAGCTCAACCAATAGTGTGAGGGTTGGGGAGGGGCTGGATGAGGGGAAGTATTTGGAAAACCTGTTCATTATTTTGAAATTCCATGCGGTGAAAGTGCCAGAGGCGTCAAGCCCATTCAAACAGAGGGGGCACGTGCCACCTCAGATTTCTGAACAGTCAGTTTTGCATGCAACCTCCAAATGACGAGTTAGGCATCTATTAATCAGTTGCACGATTCTATAGGAAGACATTATATCAGTTATGAGCTGCACCCTCGTCCTCTTATGGAGATTTTCGCCGTTTTGATCACGTACAGGAGCTTGCCAGTTGGCGTACAGGCAGCATTGTTTCAAGTGAATAACTTTAATGTTACAGTTCAATTTCAGGGTGCAAAGACTGACAATACTCTTAAAGATAATATATTTTCCTTTAAATTGACTATCAATAATATATGAAATCATTTAATATAGATTTGGAAAAACATAGAGTGGTATGTTAGTGAAAATAACGCAGTATATAGAATATATTAAATAATACATAAAGAATTGACACTTTTCATATATTAAGAAATAGATGCACTTAAATAATTATATTATGTATTATATTGCATTATATATTTTTGTTTCATAACGGAAGGAATTTTGTAATGGATTATAAATCTGTATTAAAGGCAGTTTAACAAAGGTTTGCTTCTACTTTTGTGCGCTATGTTCATGTGTATGCAAACAATGACTCTTTTACTACTATAGCAAAAATTGTATAGATATTAAATACACCAGACTGATGCATTTACCTTAAAAATGTACATATTCTTTTACTGGGAAGCAGATTCATATCAATCAGATCGTGTTGTAATTTAATTCTCGCAATGATTTGTGCGATGTTTTGAATACGCCTATGAGATATTCTCTATGATATTGCTTTAAATGTATGTATTTGTATGCGCAGGACATGTTTCTGTGTGTTGTGCACACTGTGTCCCCTTAGAACAAAATGGGTGCATGACGCCCCTGGGCGACACCTGAGACACTGTATAATGTTATAGAAACAAAATCTTGACAGGACATTTTAGTCTTTCCCCACTGAAGCAGAAAAGAGCTATACTTGCATGCTTGTTGCCTACATAAATAGCTGCCCTGAGGCTTTACCTAGATGGCCGCTGAGTGAACTGCTTGCCTTAAAGGGACTTTGGGGACACAAGTGGCACAAAAATTACACACATTCTTTCTCTCCCTCTCTCATTCATTTCTTCTTTACCCCTTGAAGCCCTTTGTGATTCTTTCTAACGGGCTTCCACTATACATCTTTTCTGTTTTATTCACAAGACATCTGTTTTCTCTCCTATCTTATTTAAACACATTGCGTGCCGTGCGTGCCACAGTATATATATATTAACCCTCTCTGACAGAATAGACGCGGCTGTGGAGGAAAGAATGAGGCTGCACTCCCACTCTCTATTTCTGTCTTTCGTTTTATCTGCCTCACCTAACCTCTCATTCCAGTTCCACAGCACACTCTATTAATCCTCTAACCTATGACTCGCTCACTTTCTCTTGTCTTTCAGCTCTCTCCTTCTCCACAGATGTGGCCGCATCTTTCATCTCTCTCCAGTCTCCTTTATCTGTCCCCGCTTCCCCAGCGTGAGGTCCACAAAGGTGAAGGAGCCTGAACAGTATGGCAACAGAAGCTGAAAGAGCTCCTGGCAGCCCGCTCCTTCATTTCCCCCTCGGCGCTGTAAGAGTGGTTATTTTTTGGAAGGGTGCTGGTCGCTGGAGAGGACGCCATCGATGGCGGTTCCTCGGGATGGAGGTTGCTGGATAGCTGATTGAAACTGGAGTGGATACTGGCTTTGATGGAAACATTACCAGGCCTGGATGGTTTGAGGCGCAGTCCAGTGAGATCTCACTCAGCCTAGCTAAAAGAACACACAAGCTTTCATTACAGAGCCTGATCCAATCTGTGGAGGCAGAGGAACACTGTATCCCCCTACAGACGCGCTTTATCGATTGCCGTGTCAGGGGCTATATTATACTTCCCTTCATTGAACTCACATCGACAGACCTTTCTACTGTGTCGGCTTCTTCTGTAGTTAGCCAACGGGATGACATTAATGCAGTATTTGCCTCCTGGCACATGGACGTACATTGACATCCCTGTTAATAGTTACTTTACAGATGGTTTTTACACTGCCAGGCCATTATCATGAGTACATCACGGTTTTAACACGTAAGGGCATAAAAGGAGCTGCTGTCATTATTTTGGCCAAGTGGATCATCCGCCTGTGGATATTTATGCTCCATAACCATCCATTTGTTAAAAGCAGAGGTTCGATACAGTTGTCTTTTTGTGCCATTGTCCGTCAGGTTAACTACGGTGAATTATGTGTCAGGGCTTTTAAAAAGCCGAAATGGATGCTGAAATAATCGAGGGGTAGAGACACAGCTGCCGCGTCCAAAACACGAATACCAGCTAATATTCTCGAAATTAAATCAGCCGGGCACACGCGGCATAATGCCAGAGCCAATTTTCACTGTTTGGGTATGAAAATTTGACATGCCCACATAATGTAATGTGCTTGTTGTATAGCACATCATAAACCAGAATTGATGTCTGTGATTACACAAGCCCTTTTAAAGTAAAATGCGTGGCCTTGGATACACACGATACACTTAAGGTATCAGAAAAGAAGGCTTTGTTCCAACACCCACAGAGTTGCCTCAGTGTTACTATCTATATTAGCGCATTAAAAAAACAAATGATTGTTTTATGGAACGTTTTCTTTATTTTTTGGCCCATAAATGAAATTAAATAAACATTGTCTCCGCGAAGCTTTAAATTGATAGTTCACCCAAAAATGAAAATTCTATCATTTACTCACCCTCATGTCATTTCAAACCTGTATGACTTTCTTCTGCAGAACGCCAAAGAAGATATTATGAAGAATGTTGTTAACTGGCACCTATTCACTTAGTTTTGTGTCCATACAATAGTGAATGGGTGCCTACTGTTCGGTACCAACTTTCTTCAAAATATCTTCTTCTGTGCTCTGCTAAAGAAAAGTCATACAGGTTTGAAGTGACAAGAGGGTGAGTAAATTATGACAGAATTTTCATTTTGGGGGGACTATCCCTTTAACCACCCAAAGCTGCTTATCTGTACTTAGCTTGTCTCTCAGCCTCAGGAGACCAGCTTTGTCCGACTGGAAAACAAGCTAGAGCATCACCTTGCTAGGCTGGGAGACCAGTTTAAACCAGCTAAGACTGTCAAACCTGTTTTAGCTGGTTTACAGCAAGGTTTGCATAATGCTGCATAATTCTATTACCTGCTGTTTGCAAGAGTTCTCATGTTGGCATCTGTGATACTCTAAAATGATGTCTAGTAAACCAGATCACCAGGTTTTGGAACAAAGCTGAAACATACAGCATCCAAAGCATAAAATCCCCCATCATGATGCAAGGGTAGATACAGTCCAGCCTATGGAACAGCAATATAAGCTTTCAACAGCTGTTGTTCATGGTACGTGATGATCCGTCTGTTTCACACTGTGAAGATTACATACACAAGCTAACAAAACCATATGTGCCTAAACACACAGCTGTCACACAAAACCAGACGAGAAATCTTTTCTTTATTGAGATCAGCACAGCATTTTACAGCTGCTCACTCCAGGATGTGCTTTCTGTGGCAAATGGATGGTTCAGTCTTTATTGAAAGCAATAGCTAGAACGCTAGAACAGGAACTCACCCGCCAGCGGTGGGGTTTTCAGTAGAGTTATGTTGTAAATTTTAAATCTACAATCCAGATGGCTGCTGGATGATGACCTCTCATAGAAAGCATTTGTCACAAGGTAGCATTTATGTCACAAGCCTGATGTTAGTTTACCAACGTTCTTCAAAATATCTTCTTTAGTGTTCTGCAGAAGAAAGTCATACAGGTTTGAAATGGCGTGAGGGTCAGTAAATAATGGAAGTTTGGCACTTGCAACGTCAAAATCTTGGGTTTGATCCCAGGGAGCACATATACTAATAAATGTATGTCTTTAATATGCTGTTAATCACTTTTCAGATGCATTTTGGGAATCCATAAATTTAATGTATTATAGTAGACAAAGTGATATTTGGGTATATAAAGGGATGGGGTGTTCTCCCGTTAGGCTGATATTTCCGGTTCTGACGTGTCCTCCAAACCTTCTGGCATTTTACTACCGACAATAAGGCGGGGCGTCCCAGCGTGCCGCATTGTAAAAAAATGAACCATAATATCAAAAACAGTGAATCTATAAATATCTTGTCTCACTATGCTGTTGTAATATTAGCTGGCAGACAGTACACAAAGTACAAAGTTCATATTATAAACTAGACAAATGAGAGTGATTTGCATTAGACTGGGAATGCAACGGAACCGTCTCAAGTCAATATATTCTTCTGTGTTAGAGGTCAGATATTATGTACATGCCAGCAGATATAGATTTTTGCCCGGTAGGTTAATTAAAAATCCATTTGAAGGCATCATAATAAATTGTGTCCACTGCAAAAAAAATAATTTCCTCAATCAGTGATTTCTTGGTTTCCAGTAAAAATTTGTAAACATCCCTAGAACAAAATAAATTAATTTAGGAAAAATTGTGAAAAGATAATACCAAATATTTTCAGAGGCTTGAATTAAATTTAATAAATTCAAATTCATTTTTTAGATAAAACAGTTTGCCAATAGGGTAAAATAAATATAATTTGTGATTAATAGTAATACATTACCAGATTAA
>NC_079903.1:14143591-14229576 GCF_024868665.1 Triplophysa rosa | reverse complement strand
CACGCACACACGCACGCACGCACACACACACACACACACACACACACACACACACACACATTAGAAATTCAAACAACACGCAAGCACACCAACATTCCTGCATGGCTTCTTAATAACACGGCATGCGTGTCATTACTTGCACATCAGGTTACTCATGAACCATTAGTGCTGTTGCGAATTCGCTTTTGGTACCTTTTCCATGTAGGCCAGCAGAGACTCCCGATTGTTGTCCCATTCAGTTCTTAGTCGAGATGAGGGTGGGTATTTGCAGCAGCTGAGCTCCATAGTGATTTCAAAACAGTTGCCCTTCAAGTAATTATAATCCTGCATTCCTCCTGTGTGGAAATGAAGGACAAACTATGTACCAAAGGTGTGGGGTGCGATGGCATGGTGGGACTGTCACTCTTCAAACAATCAAGTCTGCAAACATTAAACAACTTATAAGACTCTTTAGAAAGGCGTGACCTCCACCACTTTAACAACCTACTTCATGTCCCTTCAAAACAGCACCAACCCATTTTAAGATTGATTCCGTTCCACAAAGGCTGACATATATGGGATAGGGCACACCATGACCAACCACCATGTGTGTTTTAAGAAGAACAGAAGGGCCGTACTTACAGGAAGTATGCTGCCACCCGCCAAGCGACAACACTCCCTCAAATGCTTCTGAACAGGTTACCATAGCTATGGGTGCTGGAACCTCTTAAAACACTTACACCGTGTCTACACCGGACGCGACAAGTGTGACGCGACATGACAACCTGCTTGTTCTTAAAGGGGTCATATGGCATGAACACGTGTTTTTCTGTGTCTTTAGTGTGTTATAAGTTGCCCATGCATGTATTAGACAAGTAAAATTGCAAAAATTATAGTGTCGGATTCTATCTAAAAGCGAATGCTCACCCAGACCTGCCTGAAACGCCTCATGTAGCCACACCCCCACAAATCCACGTCAGTTCGTGGTATGAGTTGACTAAGACCGCCCAAATGTATACGCAAGTAAGGTGGGCGTACCTGTCAGCACAATTGCTTTGGAACCTGATGTTCTAAATATGGTAAGAGGCGTTACATTTCCGTCACACGCTTGCAGTATTCGACCAATCACTACGCACTGTTTAACTGGCCAATCATAGCACACCTCGCTTTTCAGAGTGATGAGCTTTGTAAAAAATCTGCGCATTTCAGAGAGGCGGGGAAAGGGGGGATACAAACATGCACGGCATGTGGAAAATACAGCGTTTTTGAACCTTAAATCGTGTATACACATTGCATTACATCTAAAACAATCGATAATATTCGTTTTAGCTGTGTCATATGACCCCTTTAATGGGTTTGTCGCGTCAGACCACGCCGCATCCAGTGTGGACAACATTTTTAATTATACTATGTATATGTGTATGCTAACGCGTTTCTAATGCGACAAAATGTCTTTTGTCGTATCGCGTCGCGCCGGTCGTTTCTGGTGTAGACACGGTGTTACATAAAACTTTCAAACAAACACTGTGTTCCTTTTCGCCTCCAGCCACAAAAATCTCGAAAAGTCAGCTTCCCAGAAATGCATAAATCAGCCTTATATAGTATCTTGAGTTTGCTTTGCCAAAATGCACTTAAGATAAAAATGAAATTATGGAAAAGATCACATTAAAGCTATGCTGTAAATTAGTCAATAATTTCATACTGATTTGTAAATTAACCTTGAGACTCAAGAGTACGTGAAATAAGTCTACAAATGAGGAGCCATTTGCACAAGCATCACGCAGAGTGTGAAGAGATCTGCTGTGAGAAGCCCATCATCTGTAATCTCCCACTAGAGGAGCACATTCAGGACTAGGGTTGGGAATCGTTTCAATTTTATCGATTCCGATTCTAATTCTGATTCTGCTTATCGATTTCGATTCTTATCGATTCCCAGTTTCGATTCCACAGTTGAAGTAAAACATTTAGATATCAACCTGTATGGTCATTTAGCCTGCTTATTGACTTGTTTGCAATATATATATATATACATATTTATGAGCACCGTTTTGTGTATATTTAAACATAGAAACACACCTTTTCTGATTTATTACAATTTGTATTATCATAGTTGAACTACATCATGGTTAAACTGCAGTTACTATAATGCAACTATGGTTAATTTGTGATTCCTGTGCTTTAATGCAAATTCTATAGCTAAACTATGCTTACTATAGTAAAAAATATCGATAATTTTCATAAGGGCTTTTATTGAGATTTCAGCAGATCATGCAACGCATGTACTTTTCAGAAAATATGCACACAGGAATTGATAAGAGAAATTCAAATTTTAATCTCAAGTATCCGATTCCTATTCCTTTCAATTCCGATCCGATTCCTAGCCTTTCAATTCCGATTCCAAATTGGAATTGATTTTCGATTCCCAACCCTATTTAGGACTAAAGCATTTTTTTCCTCACATGCAGTGTGTGTGTTTAGCTGCAAACAGGCCAATAAAATGTGTTTTTAACAATGTCACACCCTTTGGTTGTGAAACAGAGGAAACTTTGCTCTTTGCAAAAGTGATATTTGCAGATACAGATAATTATGATTATTGCTAGTTTTGATCTATTCAGAATAGAGAGGTTTGTATGCAAAGTTTTTTGACCATCGTTGCAATGCCCTTGATACTAGACTTCCACTGTTACTCAGAAAACAAACATATTTAGAGCACCCTGGTTAGTTCCAGAAGAGAGATCCTGTTCTAAACCATGCATTAAATTAAATAGCCTTGCTATGTTAAGGTTAAACTATCTCATTATAATGCGCCAGTGTTAATTAAACTGTAATCATTACCTTTATATTTGGGCCACTGAACTCTAGGAACAGACAAAATATAGCTTGTGTTTGCTACAAAAACTCAATAGACACAGTTGGTGGTTTCTAAATCATTAAACTGTATTGGAAATTATCTCAGTGAAATGATTCCCATCATTCAACAGACTTTGAGGTTGGTAACTCATTCGAACAATTTTGTTACAGTAGATTGTTAGACTTTAAAAAAAAAGGCAACTATACAAAAAAAAATTGTCACATGCTTCACTCTTGTATGCACTGTATGACTCAACCTCACCTACAAAGATGTAATTTAAATATAGTTTAGTCATTAAACAAACAATTAATGATCCCGTGATATTTGACCGGGATTAAATGGTTTGTGAAGTACTGTAACTGCGCTTTGTAAAGACAATTTAATCATGCGCAGTATATTATGTATTCTTTCATGAATTGCATTTCACCACCCCATTCTTACAACAGAACAGGCCGTGCTCTTAGTTTCCTGAACATTCTTTGCTACAGAAAAAAACTTCAGTTTTTCATTTCAAATCTCAAATCACTGAAAATCACTTTTCGCGTCTAAAGAAAATTTAATAAACCTAAAACTGAAAGGCTAATCTAATCTGTACAAACACAAAGAATTAAAATACGGATCAGTCATACAGCAGAGATTGTATCTGCACACTCAGAATCAGTTCCTCGTACCATCAAGAACAAACAAAATGGTATGTCCCTATGAGCGAGAAAGTGTAGAGAATTGTGTCCAAACACAATAAAACGTCATTATTTTACATCCATGAGACTGGTTAAGCAAGTATTCAGGAACATCATGAAACAAACTTCCAAGTCTTGGGCACATTATGGATCAGGTTGCTGCAGTTTGACAGTGATGGTTAAAGGTTGTGGTGTTGTGACAGTAATCAGAGGACCGCAGGGTCTATTGCAGAACAGTACACTTACAGTACAGGTTTTAGATTACGTGCTTGACTATTTTCTTTCTAATGAGAACTGCTTGAGCACAATGTAAACATACCCGAAATCCAAGCAAATTACTTTCCAGCGTTCCACAATTCTCGGCTTTCCCAACCAACAATGTGGTTACCGTTAAGGTCAACGAAATAAGGTGGTGAAATATTTTGGCTGAGTGCTGTTTGTTTGTTTGTTTGTGTAATCCATTATCAGCCATCCTATTAGGAAATCTGTTAAGGAACGTTCTGAGTAAAGAAGGATGTGGGCGGAGCCAAAAAGAGGCAGCTCCGGTGCAGTCTAAGAAAGATACACTCTTTAAACAGAAACAAATCTAACCAGACATAATTTAAGACCACAGAAGACAAGTTAAGATGATTCACTATGAAAACAGATGGTTTTTAGGCACTGTGATCAACATTGGCATGATGCTTGTAAACACAGGGGGTGACATTTAGATAACAAATAAAGTGGGTAAGTCGAAGAAAAGGGGTCGAGTGTTGGCAACATACCTGACACATCATACCACTTTGCTCCATTAGTAATACCATCCGGGAAGGTCTCGGCCATGCTTTCCTCACATTTTGGCTGTCCTGTTTTCATGACAGGATTATTTTCTGCGTAAACCAGCGCCAAGTATTTAAAGAGAGAATCATCGGGGGACTTGCTGTAGGTGCCATCAGTTTTATGGGAAGCGGAGTCATCATAGGGATAACTGGCCACCACAGTACCACCATGCAAATTCCCAGAAAGTACAAATCTGGAAAGAAGATTAACATCAGACAGCAGAACAGTTACATTTAAACCAACTATTTTACATACTTTGCATAGACAGCTATTTTCCTCTGTGAGGTTTAGTTTGTGTGAATGGTCTTACTTGTTCTCCAGTATCCATCTCATGACAGCAGCACCTTCAGGGATGTCTTCTGCTTTCACGTGTATTTCATCAAACTGGTCTGGGAAACTTCTATTGAGGTCAATGTTTTTGGCATTATACCGACCCTCATCTTTGCCCATACAATCCCCCTCGACAGACTTCTCAAATCCATCAGGGTTCATGCTAGGCATGATATAAATGTCCGTGTTGTCGACCAGCTCAGTGACCCGCTGATCGTCGCCATATCGCTGCAGCAAATACTCCACCAGGTAGATCAGAACTTGTCGGGACACGGTCTCATCTCCGTGCATGTTGCCAACGTATTTGAATTTGGGCTTTCCCGGTACATCAGCATTGGGGTCCCTGGTGATTCTCATCACCCATAGCTCCCTGCCTTCCACGGACCTCCCAATGCTGGTCAAATTTGCGATGTTTGAGTATTTCTGAGAGAGACTTTTAAGAAGGTCTGTAAATTCATCGTAATTGTAGTATTTATTGTAAGTCTCTAACGTTACTTCCTCCCCTCTCTGATCGGCGGAACGAACTGAGTTGATGGATCTGATTAAAATAAAGAGCAGCAATAAAACCGACAGCGAGTGTTTAATCGCTATATGCAAGTTGGTTACCCTCTGACCCGACATGTTTCCGTGGAGTCCTTTGACTCACACATGAAATCACTAAATTTGTCCGCCCTGAGCCAGGTCCTTTCTTCAGCCTGACGTCGGGGTATTTTTAGTAGGTACTTCCTGCTAACCTTTCATAAAGGGCGGAGTTTCCATGGCAGCCGGAGAAGTTTCAAATTAAAAGACACAATCACTATTGTATTTGGTTGCTGCGAGATTGTAAGAGCTGATTGAAATAAAATGTGAAACGCATCGTGCCATTTTGGAAATAACGAGGGCAACGGTGTGACTGTTCCCTTTTATAATGATAGAACCGGTTAAACTAAACAATAATGGAATGCTCAAACTGTTTACTTACAACACTTAACCAAAGAAAAAACTATCAATTTGATGTAATCTGCACTAAAATATGACGTATACGTTATTCATAAATACCAATATCCATTTCTTGCATTTAATAATAACACTTGTGACTATCAAAAGGTATACCTGTCTTACGTGTCCAATTCCTATTTGGCATATCATATTTATAGATTTTTTTCACTGAAAAGTAATCCTGTACATTTTTCAAAGATGATAAATCTAATACCAACCAACATGTCTACATTGCAAGGTAGATGCTTCCCTACACAACAGTAATGAGATCTTATTTCAAATAAAAGGAAAAGTACACACAATGTGGAAACGAGAAGGAAAACATTTTGAGTGCAGAAGAGAAGGTTAAATATTTTACTTGAGGCAGTTTTATTTTAAGTTAATTGTTAATTCCATGCTGTTTCGTTGTAATACAGATTCTAGGTTTGTGGTTCCAGTCAGATATCCAGTAGTACAAACTAGGTTCAAGTTAACAAAGTACAGAAGAAAGTCTATGCATTCTATAGATTGGGGGAAGAAGAAAAATAGACTGTTTCATATACTCATGCAGGCTTAAAATCAACTTTATTAGTGCTTTTTTTTCTTTTTGAGACAGCCAATGGAGACCTGCATTTGTCTTGGTTCTAAAAGCAACAAGGCTCCTTCAATTTTATAGAATTGCAGCTATCCACCAATCATCATCAGCCTATGTGAGCAATACAGTATTTTAGCACAAATTACAGTCCAGACCACTACATAACTACTACTTGATGTCAAGCATTTTGCTCCACATGGATATCAAGAAATTTGTTTCAACTTTCTCTGAAAAACTAAATTAACAAAGAGCACTTGTTTAGACTTGCCCTTTTAAATGTTTAATTGTTTTCTTTAAATGCATTTGATAATTGCACTAACACAGAAATATTACAGCTCAAACCACTAATAGTAGACATATCAGTAATAGTAATAAAAGTTAATTTCTGTAATTACATTAAGAAAAACTCAAAATATATCCAGCAACTGATAAAAATGTTGAGAAATAAAGCAAATGAACATAAGAAAAAAAATTGTACCAGGACAAAAAATACTCAAAAGTTCTGACCATTCAAAAATCATAATTGAAGGTTGTTTCATAAGTGGTATGTTTTATTTCAATTTAAGGGCTAATAAAACAGAATAATATTAAAAATCAAACAAAGGGAGAGAAAAAACTGGAGGCATCAAGCTGTTGAGTGCCACTCATAAGGTTGGGCTTGGTGGCTCCCTTTGTGAGTGGGGTTTAGGGAGGAGGGGAGTGGGGTGGAGTCTCATATTGGCTGTGTTGTTTCATTGGTTTTCATCCTCCACATCTTGCAGCGCCTCTTTATTCTGTTCCTCACCTGTGGACAGAGAAACAATGCCATTGTTATTTGAACGATATAACAACTTAGCTTATCGCAATCGATGTGTTCCACATTTTCACAAATCAAATTTACCACCCTTGCAAGATCTGTGCATTAGGAGTTCGCAACAAAATATATAAAAAGCAAAACTCAGTAGTGAAGGACTGAACACATGCTGTGAGGAAGATGAAAATCATTTATCAAGATCTAATTTCCAAGTCATTTTCAAGCTCAAAAAATTAAAATAGGCACAAGTCTAATTTGAATGCGGTGTTATCTCATGTGGTCACATATATAATTCGATTACTAAACCAACCGACATTTCAGAACATATTTCAGACACCCTTACTGTACTGAACAATTATGGAGAAAATACCATAACTTTCCAAACTGTAATATATTGGTACAACACAGTCATTCCAATTGGACATTGAGGATTTGGCAGTGATCATGCAGAAACAAGTCTGTTTCACACATGCTGCACATATAGCACTCTGGTGGCTACAAAGAGCGCAACACAAAGCTTACAAACGGGTGAGTGATGATGCAATTTGTGGACAAAGGGCAGGAGCGGGAAAGAGTGGCCTCACTTACAAATAAAGTTTGTGGGCAATTAACATTTTCCTCTAGGAATCTAAATAGTGGGAATGGAAAAAGGCAAGATGGGTTAAATTGAACGTCATGAGTTTGGACACATTACAAGATGAAATGAAATGTAGTAGAGAGATTATCCTGTATGTTTTGGTGTTGTGTGCTAGGTCAGTAAGCCTCCTGTTCCAAAATATATATATTTCGTTTCTTGTTTGAATGTTTCCAGATTTGTGTACTATCTACAACAAATCTAGCATTATCCTAAAATAAGGTTGCCTGGCTCGGCTTTACTTGAAAAGCAGCTATTTTAAACTTGCATTTTAACTGTTCTTTCATAGATATTAAGAGTTGGAGAAGCTATGTCTCACAATCACTAAATCGGGACACTCTGAAACAATCCCTCTAAAAATAGCTTAGGGAGGGACTTTCAAAGAGGTCACCTTTCTATTGCAATGTCTTTCAAAAAAATGTTTCATGTTTTAAATTTTAAAACTGCAAAATCCCATACCATCCTTACCATCTCCCTGCATATCTGAAGTCCATAGTGTCAGGTTATCACGTAACAATTGCATGATGAGTGTAGAGTCCTTGTAGCTTTCTTCACTCAATGTGTCCAGTTCAGCAATAGCATCATCAAATGCCGCCTTTGCCAACCTGACATCAAAGACCAGACAAAATTAAACCTAATCTGTTTCAGCCTTCAAGGGAACACGCTATAAATATGAATACGCGAACATTGGTCAAAAAAGCACCCAAACATCATTAAAAGCGTTAAACCACTTTTAAATTGACACCGTTTACACCAACTTTTATTTGTAAATGCATTTATATTAGTACCACAACAGGCTTAAATGTTTATAAGAAATGATACCGATTTTGAAAATGCAACAAAAAATGTATATAGAAAGAAATTTTGTATTTATTAAATCACAATATAAAAAAGGATAAGACAAAGTGGACAAACCTGCACGCGCGGTCAGGAGAATTGAGAATTTCATAGTAGAATACAGAGAAGTTAAGAGCAAGACCCAAGCGAATGGGGTGTGTTGGCTGAAGGTCCGTCATCGCAATATCACTAGCAGCTTTGTAAGCAACCAAACTGTTTTCTGCAGCCTCCTTCCTGTCGTTTCCTGTGGCAAACTCAGCGAGATACCTGTGGTAGTCACCCTTCCTGTAGCATCAAAGGGGATAAGTTCTGTTAAAACACTGACAAATAAAACAGCGACCTCAATGTGCCACAATGGTAATGCAATGGTAGATGCGGTTGGAGAAACTGATTCATACATTTTGTAGTAGAAGACCTTGGACTCTCCTGAATTTGCGGCAGGAATTAGGTGCTTGTCCAATACATCAAGGATGTCATTGCAGATTGATTTCAACTCAGTCTCAACCTGCACATGAAAATGTAAAGGTTGAGGGCACAAAATGAGCAAAAACAATTGTTTTACGGAGAAATAGTTAATCTCGCATTTTACCGTTTGCCTATATTCCCGAATCATTTTCAATTTGTCCTCTCCGCCTTTATTTTCCTCTTTCTGCTCAATACTACTGATTATCCTCCAGGACGCTCTTCTTGCCCCAATGACATTCTTGTAGGCCACCGAGAGCAGGTTTCTTTCCTCAACCGTTAGTTCAACATCCATCCCAGCCACCTTCTTCATGGAGTCAACCATTTCTGGAAAATTGAGATGAAATCAAATTTAACTGAATGCAATCATGGTCAGAACTGCATCAATATGGCCTGAGATGAGCTCATGCCAAATATGGACGATTTGGTCTGTATTTTCGTTAAGATGGAATGTAAAGGGCTCATACCACTCATTGATTTATTAATTCAAGACATACAGATGTCTGTTGAGTATGTACTTTTTTTAATGGTCATACTAGAGAATGCGTTATAACTAGTGCTGGTAACTGATTGAATGGGAACCTAAAATAGTTATAATAGCTGAGCTTAAAGGGATAGTTCATCCAAAAATGAAAAATCTGTCATCATTTACTCAACCTCAGGTTGTTTCAAACCGGTATAAATGTCTTTGTTCCAATGAACACAGAAAAAGATATCTGGAAGAATGTTAGCAATTTTCAGTTCTGGGACATCATCCACTACCATAGTAGGGAAAAAAATACTGTCTTTTTTTGGTCTGTTGAACACAATGAGATATTTTGAAGAATTTAGGAAAACAGAGTTCTCTGTCACCTTTGACTACCATTTAATTCTAGTCAAAGGTGCCAAAAGGTACTATGGTAGTCAATGATGTACCGGAACGAATTTATACAGGTATGAAATTACATGAGCGAGTAAATGATGACAGCATTTTCATTTTAGGATGAACTATCCCTTTAAAATACATTTATTTAGAAAATAGACACGGTGAGTTGTGCAGGGTTTTATATTAAATCTATAACAAAACATACATGATATCAAACGGATCCACTTATTTATTTACTTAATGGATAAAAACGTCATGAAATATCAAGCCAGTGAGACTTGTCTAAGCAGACACACGTTTCTCGGTAATGAAATCTCACTGCAACGCTAGTGTCTGTCCGCTTACTAAGCATTAACGTTAGTTACTTTACCGTACGGATGCTAGCCCCTTTAAGGGTCTGACTATGTCCCAAAACCTAGAGAGGTGTCAGCCCAGACAACATTTTTGGGTATCATAGTTCATCGCGCCAATAACACCCAAAAATGCTAAGTAACGTTAGGCAGCTCACTAGGTTTTCAACACACAGCCGCAATCTTTCGTAACGTGTTGCGGAGGTAAACCCAAAAAAATCAGCACAACTCTCGAAATAACAAATTCCCGCGGTTAATCGGGTCGATTAAGCTGTTAACTGATATTCGAGGTGTTCTTTGCCTACATGAGGCGTGAAGACCGCAACCACTCCTCCGCCATGGCTAGCAACAGCTTGCCTCACCCACTAACACGACGCCATTTTGTCTCCTCAAAAAAAACGTCTCCATCTTCATATGCCATTCTACAGTTACCCCAATACCGCCTCGATGAAACAATCGGTCGGTATAAATACAATAGCAACGTTATTAAAAAGCAAAGGAGGACCAGGTTGTCATTTACAGACCGCTTGACGTTTTAATCGCAAATGCAGCTGCTAAATAAGCAAGCTAACCTGACCGTCAGTTAGCCTGCCTGGACACTCGCTTTGCAAAAATAACGTTACCGTTACATATCAATGTCTCTTACCGTCATATCTCTCCGCCTGCTCTGCCAGTTTGGCTTGGTACACCAAATCGTCCCGATCACCCATGATGGAAAGTGCGCTGCGACCGTGTTTTTCCAGAGATTTGAGAGTAAAGGAGGAGTGTGAGTTAACCGGCAGGCCCCTGCGCAAGCAACAGCTGCGGCTTGAATGGTGGAGTAAAGATGGCGTTACACCTTCATCCGGGAACTTTCACACAGAGCATCTCCTCACACTCCCTCTCTCCCCTCACGAATGCTGGATTTTCCAAACCTCGTTATTTGAATCGAGATTTTATACTGTCGTGCTTCTCTGCACCTTATTGTGGCACACTTTTAGTCTGCGTGTGGGGCTGCATTTCGTAAACCGACTGACACATGCAGGATGAAGTACAATACACACGTTTTTAAATGACGAATTAAATTAGAACATGCATATATTATAATTGTGTACTTTATCTTTTACCGGAATATGGCTTGTGAGACTATATTTATAACACATAGGCCCAGTTTCACAGACAAGGCTTTGCTTAAACCAGGACTATGCCTTAGTGGAATTAGGATATTTAAAAAGCTTTTATAAAAATGCCTCAGTAAAAAAACATTACTGGTGTGCATCTTGAGACAAAGCAATGGTAATGGTATATTTTAAGGTATGTCAGTGCACGTTAATTTCAGTTCAGACAACTCAAACTTTCATTTTAGTCTTAAAGGTCTTTGCACATACAGTCCGAAATTTTCGTATGCGTTTTTTCGTATTTGCCTCTCGTTTGTACGGTGTCTCTGAATTGTTAAAAAAGGCCACTCAAAATGCTTGACGGATGCGAAAAACGCAGAAAATCGAACCCGGTCCGAATTTTTTTATGACGGACGAAAATATCGGAGGCAGTGTGTAAATGTGATTGACACAACACAAATTTCGGAGTCAATGTGCAATGGGCTTAAAGCCTTGTCTGTGAAACCGGGCAATAAAGTTAAAGTATCATTGTATTAACGCACAATGCATTAAAAGTACTAAAACTACTTGATACCACACTATAAAACTAACACAGTACTTTTTTGTTACAGGTGTACTGTTTTTTTTTTAAAAGAGCACCACAGAATAAATAACTCTAGAAAATACAGCAAGCAACAAACCTTGTTGTGGGACAGAAGAACTAAGTCAAACTACTATGAAAAAAAGTCTTTCAAATACCACTTATTTAAGTTTGTCAATGGCAGTATAAAAGGGTTTTACAAGTCAAGGCATGAAGTTCAAAAATGACAAACAGGCAAAATAAACGATTTGAGTAGCATTACTATAGGGGTTGACTTTATTTCATGTACAGGAATAAAACTGTAACAAAAATGTATTTTTTTGCGTGTGTGGCTTCAACACTGTTCTGACAGATAAAGGATAAACACAAGAATAATTTCACAAAATTACTGTGTTGATATTTAGGTTCTAAACATAATACTTTGGGTACAATAAAATGTACAGACATAACTCGTGGTTATTCAGTCAACCCAGTCATAGATGAAAGCGATGTTGAGGTGAAATCATTCTTACAAGACAAAGAACAGGCAAGGAAAGGACAACAATATGCTTTGCGGCTGATTTAAGAGATCGAATTAGAAAAAGGTAATTTCTGTTTGAAACATATCAGAGACAGTTAATAAGGCAGATAATAAACATCAAAGTCCTTCATAATTATGACTTAGGTGACAATTACATAACATGGCCGGCTTGCCGTCACATCATGACAACAATAAGCTAACCTACACATACATAACATAGCTTTCTAACATTTAGATGTGACAACATAAGCGACGAGTTTCCAGGTGATTGTCATTGTTACTGAACAAAGTAAGTCAACTTTTAAAAAGTAACAACAAATAAAGGGTAAAAACATTAACATTTATAGTGTTTTTCAGGTTGCCTGTCTGTTAGTGTTATAATTTATACATTTGTCCACAGACATTCAAGTTATTCCCTAACTATGAGCAATAATAACGGAAATAGGTTAAAACAGTTAAAAAGAAATGTTTCTGCAAGGTTATAGAAAATGTACCCCGTCCCTCTTTTTAATTTTTTACTAACTAGACTAAAGACATTGCTGAATTGGTCATTGACAACAATTTGCAATTAAGGCAGGCAGCGAATTAGGAAAACATCTGTTATTGTACAGAAGTATTTGGGCATTAACAGGACGAAACGCACTGTATTTCTGCATTGACAGAGAACACAAGAATTTGGAGATTTATGTTTAAAAACAAAAACCAATAGCCAGATTACAGATACATTAAACCAGTAAAGGAAGGCTATCCGTCTGTGCAAAATCAGTTGTTAGGAAACATTTGAGGCATCAGGTTAGGCTTTGCACGATAACGTGACATATCATAAAACCGTAAAGCGTAGTAAAGATAACTGGGCTATTCTTGAAATATCGAACTAATATTATAATAGTTTTCAGGGCACACCAGAGAGCTGCTACAAGAATTACATTTTCAGCGTTTTGGCAGAAACACACTTGTAAAATCGAATGGATGTTGGCTTTTTATTAAAACAAAAAACAGAAATGTAATGTTCCGTTGACATTTTCGTGAAGCTCAACAGCTGATACTAGCATTAGGGTTACACATTCAACAAATCTGCATTTAGTGTAATACTTGCAGCAATAATGGTAAAAGGAGCAAGTAGCGTTTCCTGATAATAGATAATGTCATAAAACTGATAATTATTTAGCGGTAGTGAATATGATACATGGGGACCGTATGTCCAAGTGATCACTGGCCCATCCTGTGTACATTAGAAATGTTGTGCATAAATAAAATTAAATGCAGTGAGGGCTTGGGCTGCTCCATCTGTTAAATTTTTCAGCTTCTCTTTAAGAGTGTACCACCCCAGTCAGCCCATTCGACCAATAGCGAGCCAGTAGTGACTAACAATCAAGAAGAGTGTTCTAACTGCGCTTTTTAAACTATTCAAACATGAAATGGTAAACATTGGCATGTTCGACTATTTACTATTTATACTTTTATGCGGTAGATGATCTGTAGTGTGGAAGAGGGCTTGTTAATCCCTGTGAAAGCTGTTGTGTTCTAAAACACTAGAAGTAGTGTGTGTGTGCTACCGCATTCAGATAAGCAAAGGAACACGCGCGTCCCTTGTTAAGACACCAAACTGCTCATGTTTTAAGTCCAAGCAGGCATCTTCTCTTTTTTTTAATGTTCACAAGAAGCCACACACTAAAATCGCCCTCTTTCTCCGTAGTGTATGGTGTTGCGTGTAGAATTTAGTGTTTACTCAGTAAATATCTTCAATTATTGCATAAAATCTAACAAGGGAATTGGTGTATGTTGGCATGACTGACACAATGGCACAAGGTAATGACAGGGCAGACAGGAAAAGGATGTGAGGAGCTGGAGTGTGTGTACATCTAAGGGCTGCTAGGGAAGACAGTCTGTTCTTTCAGCTCAATTCGTCCTCTGGATTGTGCTGGTCCAGCAAGCGGACGTGGGTAAAGGGAAAATGGCCATGCTTTCCCTTGCACTCTCCCTCCCACTGCCCGTTTACATTGATCTTGGTCACCTTCACCATGTCGCCAACCTGAAGCAAAGCACAACATTGTGAATATGAAAACACTTAACATATAACAACACTTCTGTTAACTATTACAACACACGACAACAAAAAAGGTGTCAAATGAAAGACAATTTAACTGCTTCTGTGAAGCAATGCTTAATCAGAAATACGTGACCCGTAACGTAGTGTACCCAAGCAGGTACAGGTCCAATTTAGGAGTTCAAAGATCCTAAAACCTCATTCTAATTGACAAAATTCTACAATTTTTAGTCGGTTACCTCTAAAGCAAGAGCAGTTTTGTCATAGGCATTGGGGACTCTCTTCTGAATGGCTCTGGCGAAGACTGGACCATTCTGTAGATTGGGTAAAGATGTGGGCTGGGCATACTGGCCTGGCTCCCCAAGCAGAGGGGGCGACTGAGAACTGTGGCCATCCGAGTTGCCATGAGCACCTGGTCCTCCACCAGATCCCCCACTTCCAGGGGCCCCTGATGTCGGCGAGGCTGGCCGATACTTCTCCACGTACGGCACAGGGATCATCCCGATGCGGCCTTCCGAATTCTGAGCATTCCACCACTGCTCCTCTGGCTTCTCCAGTACACGAAGAACATCGCCCTTTCGAAACGGAAGGTCCTCGTCATCGTTGCCTGGGAAGTCAAACAGAGCACGGACAAACTCTTCTTCCAGCCTCTGGGGAGCTCCTCCTGTTCCTGCATTGACACTGATGAAGGAAGAGTGCTTGGCTTTGCTGATGGGCTCAATAAGAGTGGTGGTATCCAAGTAGTGAATCTTATAGAATTCCAACAGGGCAGGTAAGGCATCAAACTCCTGATCTCCAATGCGGAACCGTGGAGGAGCGATTCCTAAGAAATGACAGCACATGAGTATGTGTAGTCAAGAAGGGCTTGCATTTAATCAATGCAACCAAGACTAGAAGAACATGCATTATCTACTCTTTAAAAAAATATGTTGTACTTTTGAAAATGGCAAACTTATTTTACTAGGAAAACAGCCAAGTAATAAATTCTGAAATCTAGCATTGCCTATCATCAAGCTGCAACATGCCCCAAGCATCGAAAACAAATGTAACATCATTGACATCTTCCAAGGAAATTTGTATCATAAATTTCTTATAAGTGATTACAATACAGTCATTCAGAAAAAGATAAACAAGTCTAACTATCTAAATGATAAACAGTTTTGATTGTCATTTGAGTTCTGTATTACCAAGTATCTTAAATTAAAACATTAAACATGAACTACCACTCAACTCAAGAATGACACATGCAATGATTCTAAACGGCCATAAGAAAGACGGCACTGTTACGTTTTAGCCTGTATGTGTAAAACTAACTAAGTTTCTCATTAGCGGCTTAACGTTTTGTTAAAGCGATATTTATTCGTTCACTTGTTGGTAATAACGAAGCCCACTACTTTGCAATCACCACTTACCCGGTCCCGACTGACGATTGCTGCTAATGCTGTTTATTATGTAATGAGAGACTTTGGAGTTCTCGGAAACAGAAAGCACGTAGTCCCCGGGAATAGTGATCGAGTCCCGCACCAGGAACACCCCATGCCTCTGCCCTTGGAGCAGCGAAACCGCGTCCTGCCGGCTTAATCGCCCCCAATACCAGCTCCCTCGGTCCTCCGAATCAAAATTTCCGGCCATGACTAGCACAAGAAAAATCCAAGGCTTCACGGGCCTTCCCTTCGCCTCTCCTTATCCGCAAGCAGCGTTCAACTCATGCAAAAACTTTACCGCGTTCCGTTGTCGAACACGTTTCGAATACGCGCACCATTCGCACAGTTTCAACCTTTATTTGTTCCGATCGGACCAGAAAAGAGCTAACGCTCGACTCCCAGCGTACATGAGACGCGCAAACCACGATTATTCGCCCAGATCCTCCGATAATTGTTCAGTGTAAACGATAACGTACATTGGAAGTTCTCACAAGGAAGTTCAAATATTTCAAATGGCGGACAAGCGAAACAATTTTTGACCTTATTTCCCGGATGTGATGCAATAGCACAGGCAAATCGGGTGGTGCCTTTATGGAGCCATTTTGATGCGGTCAGTGCTGAAACGAGGCCATTGAGGTTTTTGTGATTATGATGTGATCAAGTTTACGTATATATTTCAATTTATACATTTTTATGTTACAATGTGTGTACTAACACCACATATATGCCCCGCTAAAACAATAGAAACCATAACAGAAATGCTTCATGGTTATAATGAGAATTGATTTTTATGGAAACTTTATTGGTCTTTGTGGGTCTCTACTGGTAATGTATTGGGTTGTGTAACCTGGTGGGATGTGTCTGGTGGTTGGGGAACGGATCATCTTTAAATTGAACTGGAATAAAGCCCAAAGCACAATAAGGAGTTTTGTAATGGTTTTAATGGTCCGCAATGGTATTTGTAATGGATTTCTATTGATTTTTAATTAATATAGCTACATAAAACTATTTTGTTTCAGTAATCTAACGTTTTCTAAAACACCATAGTGTTGATATTTCTCCAAAGTGATGGCTAGAATCCATTGATCCTAGACCTACACTTGAAAAGACATTATCAATAATTAACATATTTACTCCCATATTCCAACGTAGTTTGTGTAAATTGTGACGTAAGTGCGTAAACACCGTGTCTTACATAAACCAGTGAAACGTAAAAAATAAATAAAAAATAAACCAGTGAAACGTTGAATGATTTATCAACCGCTAGATGTCGACAACGATTACTAATAATTTAACAGCCTACAATAAAATACTGTTCCAATCAAGCTTAATATTTTGATGCACAACACGTTTATTGCACTCCCCACACTTCTAAGAACCCAACATTTGTGCTTGTTAAATGTTTATTGGTTTTGTGACGCCAACCATACATATGTCTATGATGCCAACAGTCTGGTTTTGTTTATAAATGATATTCACATATTGCTGTTCCTATTTGTTATACTATCATTCTATTTAAATACTATTTAATCAATATACACTGTCATTAAAAAAAACTTTATCAATATGATATACTGGCATATTAGAACTATTTGTACATTTGTATAAAATTGTAGTCAAATTTCAGTTGATAATTAGGCACTAAATACATGTTTATACAATTCAATTCTTTACCTCAATATCAATAGATGAACAGAAACAAAAGCTTAACGATTTCAGTGGTTTAAGGAACTATGCTAAAGAACAGAACTGGAAAATGTCATATGGCTTCAAAAGCAGCAACAACAGCATATTAATTTTATATGTGTGCAGCCAAACAACACTTTGTTCTTTTGAGGGAGTCCTTTCTCTTTGGCTTCAGGATCTTTTAAAGCACTGCTCTTTATCACACAAACCGTTACGGTACAAACTGTCACAAGATATTTTGGTGTAATACTGTATAAATTAGGGGCACTTAATATGGGTCTAGCTACATCCCATCCACCTGACACCTGGGACATGCATATTCTGTGGTTGAAAGTTGTCCTCAGGTCGATGCAGACAATGCTGGGGAAGCTACGCGGGTACTTCAGAGTGTCTCACTGTTGCCATTTAGGGTCAGAGTCTCTAGACGAGGAAGAAACGCCAGTGTGGGGAGGAGCAGGAGAAAAGCCTCATCCGTGAGCTCGGTGAAGCCCAAGACGAGTGTTGATGCAGGTAGGCACAAAGACGCTCCGTGTCTTTTACAGTAAGAGGGATGCTGGAGAGGTCTAATGTCCTTCTGGATGTGGGCCATGGCAGGAACGCTTTCAAACAGAATGAGAAGGTAGAGAATAAGAATATGTATTGAGGTGGGAGAATTATATACACTAAAAACAGCTACATAACACTAACACATGTATATTGATAATACTGGCAGGTGTGGCAAAAGATTAATGTAATTGCATACAAACCTTCTACTTTCAAGTACCATTGTAATTCTGCTCACATTTAAAAGGTTTCCTCTCCAGGATGCCATTCTGTATGACACTTTAAAACATTTGCTGTACCAACCAATTACACTCCCATGAGTGTTTTCAAACTAACCTGGTAAAACTGCCTTTACCAGAAATAGATTTTTTGTCAGAAACTTAGAAATAGATTTCTGAAAATGTAAGAACTTTCTAACGGAGGAAAAATTACTGTAATTTTAGCAGTCATTAGTGCCTTAAAAGACACGTTGGGCAGGAACAACCTGAAACTTTCTTGTGATCACAGCTAAATTGTCCAAACCAATAAGAGTAAAAAGAGTAAAACTGAACCAAGTCATAAATGTCTTAAAATACGCTACATATAGCATGCATTCGGATGAATGAAACTGGAACCATTATTAACTTTCAATTAAAACTCAGACCATCAAAGACTCTGAATATGAGCTGATTGATGAAAACTGAGATCTCATTAAAACGACTCATTTTCCATAAATGGATTAGAGATATTATGAACATACAGCGTAGATATAAAAACAGAGCATAATTTAATCATGTCATTTGTTATTGCTATGTAAAATGTGGATTAAGAACCTACAAGAGATAAATGGAGTAATACGAGGAAATCAAGAGAAGAGAAGAGCTGGTGTTTTGATTCTGGGGGAATTAAGCACAAGAGAACGAGATTGTTGCAGGAACCGCTGCACATGTAGCAGACTCATAATGAGCTCAGTTGCCATCGCAGCTTGCCAGTGAACAAGCTACGAGAGGAGGAATTAAAGCGAGAAAAGTAACAGTGCGAATACTAATTCATATTGTGACCATCACTAATCCACACCAGGACATGCATGAAGATAGAGGAATAATAAATATCCTGATTTGAGATGCTGTGATCATTCTGGATGATATACAGTATATCCCTTCCTGTTCTGATCCTGTCACTGACCTAGTAAATAAACCCAGCAGCAGTGTTGAGAAAATTGCTAAACATCAGCTCTCCTGATCTTACTGGCCATGATCCCGAATCCCACGTCCTTTAAGAGAAAATGCCTTTCCCTCCCTTAGCAACCTCACCCCGAATGCATTTGACCCAATTAAATTCTGCTCTCAGTCTTGATCAATTACAAATGTTCTCATCTCATTATCAAACAAAAAGATGCACATTAACCAAATATCGGCAACTACGGTATCTATCATGCACAATGGCATCAATCATGCAACAAAACATGCTAACATGAAGCATATACCTATTGAAATTTTCAACCATCTATTAAACTGTACACCTATAACTTTACAACTTTAAACTGCAACCTTCCAGGTGTGAATACAACTATTTTGTAATGGCTATGATGCAAAGAACCTGTTCACCAAGCTACTGCATACGCCACTCAGGTTTAAGAAGTTGCATGCGTTATATAGGAGTTTGCCTGTTTTAGAAAGATAATTCATTTAAGCAGGAAAGGATATACAAGGCTGTTTATAATCAGAGATTTTGCAATCTACTTAATGTTTAATATGCTTATTGTAGCTTTTTCATTTATCTGCTGGTATGCTTGCAGGTATGCGCTCTACAACATCAGGAAAATCTGGCCGTTCATGTCAGACCATGCCTCTCAGCTGCTAGTCCAAGCTCTGGTCACATCAAGACTGGACTACTGCAATTCTCTACTGGCCGGCCTTCCAACCAATGCAGTCAAGCCCTTGCAAATGATCCAGAATGCAGCTGCACGTCTAGTTTTCAATCAGCCTAAAAGAACCCATGTAACACCCCTCCTGATTTCACTTCACTGACTGCCAGTCGCCGCCGGCATCAAGTTTAAATCTCTGACACTGGCCTTCAGAACGATAACAGCAAATTCGCCCATTTACCTTAACTCACTGCTCCAGGTCTACACCCCCTCCCGTCATCTTCGGTCTGAAAATGAGCACCGCCTGGCTTGGGTATTCAGTGACTGAATAGCGATACTATAGAGATAGTTCAAGGGAAAAAACAAAATGACCCCTTTTTTACTCATCCTCAAAGCATCTTAGGTGTATATGACTTTCTTCTTACAGACGAATACAGTCATTGCAGAGTTATAATGCCATTTATCCTGGGCTTTATAGTGGGAGTGAATGGGGGATAAAGCTCTAAAAAGTGCATCCATTTAGTGAACTCAATGTATATTAGTTTACAATACTCTTTATTTATTAGTTTTAAAAGTTAAATGGTTTAAGGCAGTCGGTTTCCTCAAACAGTTTGAGTTACCATAACTTGTTGGGTTTTACAGTGGAAAACCATTTGTTTCATCATCCTCCCTCAATTGAGCAGAATCTTGATTTGATCAAAGTGCCATCCATTTTTATGGTTTCTGGGCAACAGGGTGCACTTGGTAACCTCTGGACAAGATACGCTCTTCCTTTGACTCTTCTTCTACCTCATTATGTGCCCCATTGCAGGGTGCCCTGCAAATCCTGTAAAAATGTCACATTTACTTGGAAGCCTTAATTAGAGAACATAGCATGCAGAGTGTTTCAAATCCACCTGTTGCTTTATCATACTTTTAATAATACCTGCGGAGGATTTGAAATTCCCATCAACTCGTTCTTTGATCCCTTTACCCAAAACTACTCCTATTCCAGAAAATACTACATGGATTGATATTTCTGATAAAATTATATTCAAGCCCATAATATTTATTCATCAATAGTCCTGAGGACACTTTAATTGAAATGTAGAAGCAATAATTCAGCATCTACAATAAGCTGATCCTATTGCTACTAGGACAACTTACTTGTACTCGTTCTGTCAGGATCGGAGATGGCAGAACCCAAACGCAGGCAGCGGTTAACGAATGAACATAAACTTTATTACAAAAACAAAAGCCCACGATGGGGGTTTCGCACAAATATAAATTGGAAACAAAAGACTTTCCATGAGGGGGCAAAAACAAGGGAACAGGATAACTAAACTTAAACTCTCACACGACTTAATCGTATAAAAAATATACGAGGCATCAAGACAAGGTAAAATCCAACAAGGTAAGGCCAGCAACAAGGCAACAAGGCAAACAAAGCACACACATGGCAACAAAGCAAAACGAAACAGCACAGGACAGCAAACGCAAGGGCATTAAATAGGGAACCAAATCAAGAGGGGAACAGGTGCAGGCCATGATATAATTAACAATCAATAATGAGGAAAGGAGAGCGTGGGAACAAAGACGAGACCGGAGAGAGTGCATGGGACGCCAAAACAAACAATGCCATGTCTCTCTCCATACTAAACACGTGGGTCTGTCATGATCCTGCCACAAGACTAAGAAAAACATGACCAAAAGAGGCAGAACCATGACAGTAAGAGAACAAGAGTAGGATGGACAGAAGTAAAAGAGTTTTTTGGAAACTGCATGGCGTTATTTTTGGTTTGACATCACAACAACATTAAAACATGTTACCAGAAGGTGTTACCATATTTTTCATAGTTACAACTACATTTTAATTAACATTTTAACAGGATTTTATTCTTGTTGACATTGCATAAGCCTTGTTAGTTTTGTGTCAGTTGGGCACTTTCAAAAATGAGACAGGAAAGAGGTGGTGTTTTGGAGTTTGTGCCTTTTAACAAATACTCCGCGTTTATGATTGGTTGAATGTTAAGGTTGAATCTGATTGGCTACAGAGTACGACAACCCACGTGGGTGGGGTTGCGCTGCTAGGAGAGTCTCAAAAAACACACACACACATCCAAGCCGATTCACACTGAGTGACGATTTGCACATTCACATAACACGATAAACGTGTACATTTTAAACTTTCGAAATATTTGTGCACAGTCGTATGTTTACGAAACGTACTTTATGAGAAAATAGTTTTGTTTTACGCACGTGAATTGCTTTTTGTAAATGTATATGTATACTTTGTGCACATAAATTAGGTTTTGTTCATGTGAAACTGTTTACGCATGTGGGTATCTTGTTTTACGCGTGAATAATTAATGAGACTAAAATCGCTCCATAGACATATTCTAAACGCAGTTGTTTCACCCAGTCATTGTTTCTCTCAAAAGGCACCAGGTAAATTTGTTTCATAGAAACCTGGTGCTTCTTCAAAAGGTGGGCAATAGTTGGAAGGCTAATTGATGACACATTGGCAAAGGTGTCATTGCTCTCCTCAATAGCCTGCTAGTGCTTGATTTCAGACAGCTGTATGTCATTCCTTCCTCTGACCATTCCTACCATAGCCAACTCCTGATGGTCGATCAAGACATGTGGGTGACCACCACCAGGTTGTATAACAGTATGCTGTCAATGTTTTACTACTACTAATGACATAAAACTGTAACAATCACATGTTGTTCTTCTATACAGTAATGCCATTAACAACAGTACTATAATGTACAAGTATGGTGAATAGTTACTGTAGCAGACTTAACGGTTTTCCTGGCTAAAAGTTCTGATGATAGAGCTGGACCTTTGTAAATTAAGGCTTGTCCACACCGGGACGATAATCGCACACACTTATCGCCAGCGTTTTTCGGCGTTCATACCCAAACGATTTTCACTAGCAATGAGCCGAGTGAACGTGCAAATTTACTCCCTGATATAGATGGCGCTTAATGAAAAACAGAAATGCCCCGGTACACAAGATGGCGCTGCGCACTCGCTTGTCACATGAAAGAAGAATTACTTCTTTAACTTCAGAATAACTTCAGCAGCTCCAGGCACATGAACAATAGCGCCAATCTCATTGGTCGGCCAGTTTTTATCGCGGCGCGTCAAACAAAAAAACGAGGTCCAGGCATTTAAAAAAAAGACACTTTTACGTCATGCGTTTTGCGCGTCGGTGTGCACACTCACATTGGCGCCCTTTGTTTAGTCATGAGGCATTAAACGTTGACGATACACATTTATCGTCCCGGTGTGGACAAGCCCTTAGGCTGAACTAACCTGGCAGCCTCTGCCATGGTCAACAATGATGGCCTGGACTTCATTAGAGATGACAGTACGCTGTCTTCTGCCTACACTTCTCTGAAGATCACCTCTTTGTTGAGGAGCACCACTACCTCTTTGCCTTGGCTCACGTCAACCTCTGTTGAGGAGCACCACCACCAGTTTTAAAATGTACACCAAACCAATTAAAAAAATTGTAAACTGACAGAGTGTGTCTGCCTCCCGTACAGCACTAGGAGGACTGTTCCGAAGTTTAGGCGCTAGATAGGAAAAGGATCTACCACCTGCACTGAGAGCGTAGTGAACGTGAAAGACTGCAATGCAATAGAAGCTCACTCAGATACTGAGGAGCTAAACCATAGGGCCTTTAGGTAATCAGTAAGATTTTAAAGTTAACTCGTTGCTTAAAGGAACAATACCACGTTTTTAGCAGGATCTATTGACAGAAATACAATATAATATACAAAACTATTTCTTCAGAGGTGTATAAAGGCTTTACGTAATGAACAAATATGTTTGTAATACCGTAGAATAAGCTATTTATATCTACATACAGAGTGGCCCTACATACAGTGAATTCGCCGCCATGTTTTGTACAGCAGCCCTAACGGACAAACAACTCAACAACGTGCGTTTCCTTTTCCTCTCCGCTGCAGTATCATGGTGAAACGGATCGTGGTATGATCCGTGAACCGTACGGATCGTGATCTCCGGTTCGGAACGCATGTGACCCGCGGATTAACTGAAAGTTTATTCATCATTGAGTAAAAGAGTAATACGCGCTCTCCAATCTATATCTATAATATAATGCTAGTGGCCGCTGTTAATCAAAAACTGCGCCTTTAATAGGTAACCAGTGCAATGTTAACAGAACCAGGCTAATATGCTCAAACATTTTTGTTCGTGTAAGAACTCTATAGCTGCTGCGTTTTGAACTAGCTTGAGTTTTTGTAATAAGCCTACAAGGCAAACATCTAATTAGTGCATTGCAATAATCTAGTCTCGACGTCATGAATGAATGAACTAACTGTTCTGCATTTGAGCATATAGCATATTATTCACAAAAATAAAGTTTTTATATATTTATCGTCGGAAATTTACAAAATATCTTCATGGGACATGATCTTTACTTAATATCGTAATGACTTTTGGCATAAAAGAAAAATCTATAATTTTGACCCACACAATGTTTTGTTGGCTTTTGCCACAAATATTTCCGTGCGATTTTAGACTGGTTTTGTGATCCAGGGTCACATATGACGTAATTTAGATATATTCTTAAAATGGAAAAATGCAGTTTTACAGGTGTTGGCAACGTGGCTTTGAAATGACAGATTACTATAGAACAAAAAAGTCCAGATTCCTAGCTGACGACAAGGATTTTATGAAACATTCATCAATAGTTTTTTTCTGGAACATCCATCAACAGTTTTGTTCGAGTTCAACAATAAAAAGCAGCTACTTACCGACTTCCATTATTCTGGTGAACTGCTGTGGTTTGTGAGGCCTCGAGGAAATAGAGTCGAGTATCATCGGCATAGCACTGAATACTAACCGTGTGTCTCTTACGTAAACACCGTTGCTTACATAAACCAGTGAAAGGGTAGAGGAATTATCAACCACTAGATGTCGACAACGATTACTAAAAGTTCAAGAGTCTGCATTAATATCCTGTTCAAATCTAGGTTTACTGTATATTTTACACGTTTATTGTATTCACCAAACGTCCAAGAACCTATCAATTTATGTGCTGTGTAACATAGAAGTGAAATGTTTGTTAAAGATTTATTGGTTGTGATGCCAACAGTCACGTTTTTTTTAATGTTTACAAATGATATTCACATATTGCTGGTCCTGTTTGTGATTTGTTGTACAAACATTCCCCTTGTTTTATTAAAGCGATAGTTCAAGAATTCAAATTTGCTTTTCATTTACTCACCCTCAGGCCATCCGAGATGTAGGTGTCATTTTTTCGTGAGTAGAACAATAAAGAAGATTTTTAGGTAAATATGCAGCCCTCTTGTGCTTCATATAATGGATGTAAATGGGGTCCATGGGGTCAAGAGTTCTAAAAGCACATAATACACAAGCGTGATCCCCGCAGCTCCTGGTGACATAGTAACATCTTGTAAAGTAAATCGATCGTTATTTGCAATAAGCTGAATGTCATTTAGAAAATTGCGCTTTAACAATTGTGTGAACACAAGTGCACAGAAATACTGAAAAAAAGCAAATGACTTCTCTGATCACAGCTTTTTAATTCCCTTTTTGTAATGGCAGAATTAGCCAAAATATGGCTTAGAAACAGATACTTTGAGGCTACCTGGTGACCATAAAACATACAACTTGCTATAAAAACAAAAATGCCATGTTATGTCATGGCAATTTAACTTTAGGGAAGGAACTGAATTTACATTCAGAAAAACAAGATTAAATACAAGGTTTAGCATAATATAATACATTTAAATAATATTTCTCAATCAGGATTTAAAAAACTGAAATAAAAAGTGTTTTTATTGTTTTAAAATATCAATTTTG
This sequence comes from Triplophysa rosa, assembly GCF_024868665.1. Classification (NCBI taxonomy): domain Eukaryota; kingdom Metazoa; phylum Chordata; class Actinopteri; order Cypriniformes; family Nemacheilidae; genus Triplophysa; species Triplophysa rosa. The sequence continues at coordinate 14,203,840 of NC_079903.1, read as the reverse complement.
GCAAATATTTTTTTTCAATATACACTGTCACTTAAAAAACAACGTTATTAATATGAAATACTGGCATTTAACTATTTGTACATTTGAGTAAAATTGTAGTCAAATTTCAGTAGATAATTAGGCACTAAATAGATGTTTATACAATTAAATACTTTGTCTCTATATATCAATAGATAAACAGAAATAAAACCTTAAAGGGATACTCCACCCAAAAATGAAAATTCTGTCATGAATTACTCACCCAAACGTTCCAAACCGCTATAAATTTCTTTGTTCGATTGAATACAACGGAAGATATTTGGACGAATGTTAGAAACTGATAGCACCATTGACTACCATAGCAATTTTTATAGATATTTTGAAGAATTTATGAAAACAAACAGTTCTGGGTTCTGAGTATCCCTTTAATATGATTTCTGTGGTTTAAGGAACTATGCTAAAAAAACAGAGCTGGAAAACGTCACATTGGCTTTAAAAGCAGCAACAACAGCACATTAATTTTATGTTTGTGTAGCCAAAGAACCCTTTGTTCTGTGTAGGGAGTCCTTTCTCTTTGGATTAAGGGTCTTTCAAAGCACTGAGCTTTATCACACAAACGAACTGACAATAGGTTTTGGCTTACTATACTGTATAAACTGGGACACTTGGACTTCCGGTTGGGCGAGCAGCTCAAAATAGGAGATTAAAATATCCATCTTCCCAGATCTTACAACAAAGACTGTTCTAGCCCAATCAGCCTTTAATGGTGTCCGCAAACAGCTTTGTAAAATAAATTAGGGGCACTTAATATGGGCCCAGCTACGTCCCATCCACCTGACACCTAGGACATGCATATTCACTGGACGGTACTGAAAGAAAATCAAATTTTCCACTGCTGGAGAGAGTGTGATGCTTGCAACCGTCAAATGCATAGATGAACACACAGATTCATGCAAGATCTGGAGGTGTCCAAAACAGTGGATTCTTTAAAACATTCTTTTCTTTATATTCATCTCTTTACACCCACGCACATATTGGCCAACCCCTAAATACTCACACGTGCCTCTCCAGCAGAGTGTTAAACAGGCACACAGGCAGAGATTTATGGGTATGAAATTGAGTTGTATAAGGTATATTATAATATATACTATGTATATTCATTTTCTCCTTTTGCAACATTAAAAATAGTAACCTCACCTTGACATCATATTCTATGACCCTTAAATCACAGCTGTGATTGTACACCCCACAAAACCTGTTAAGTTCCATGTGCACATTGACAACCCTCTTTCTAGTCTGGGCACCCACCTGAGAACAATCAAAACAATGACTGGATTTTTTTAGCTTCTAGAGAAATATTCTCTATTTTCCTTAAAGGGATAAAGGTTACAAGCTTTATTCAACTTTGATCAGGTAGGGTTATCCGAATGACAAGCTAACTGGTCCGGGACAGAATCTTCTCTCAAAGGCTCAATGGCTCCAGATGAGTGCTGTGATTGGCTGGAGCAAGACAGATGGGAAGACTGACTACCCAAGTCCTCTTCGCCCTCTGCCTTACATGCCACCATCTCCTTTCTCCGCTCAACAGTTGGATCTTTCACCAGCCGCTGCTCCTCTAAGGTCCACATACTGTCATCCTCATCCTCCTTTCCCTGTACCTCCCTCTCAAAGCCTAGCAACTCCTCCATCATGTTATCGATCTCCATCTCACCATCAATCTCTTCCTCTACCTCAGACCTGAGCTCTCCAAGGCTCTCTGTCCTATTGGTATCATCCGCGTCGTCCTCGTCTACTCTGCACTCAGGCTCGCTGGCCTGGCTCTCACCAAACTCCTGGATGGTGGGGAGATTGCCCTGTTTGGGACATCTCTTGCGCAGGCTAACCAGAAAGGGCTGTGGGAGAGAGAAGATATCCACGTTATTCCCCAGGTCGATCCAGGTGATGCTGGGGAAGCTGTTAGGGTCCTTTAGAGTGTCAGTGAGTTCTTTAAGCACCGCACGTGTCAGCCTGTTGCCATTTAGGGTGAGAGTCTCTAGACGAGGAAGAAACGCCAGTGTGGGGAGGAGCAGGAGAAAAGCCTCATCCGTGAGCTCGGTGAAGCCCAGCTCAAGGCTTGTGATGCGAGACGAGTGTTGATGCAGGTAGGCACAAAGACGCTCCATGTCTTTTACAGTAAGAGGGATGCTGGAGAGGTCTAATGTCCCCCTGGATGGAGTGCCGGACAGGGCAGATTTCAGACTGAGAAAAAGAATGAGAAGGAAGAGAATAAGAATATGTATAGAGGTGGGAGAATTACAATGCACTACAAACAGCTAAATAATACTAAACATGTATATTGATAATACTGGCAGCATCAAAGTTTTGATTCTGGGGGAATTGAGTGCCTCAGAGATTACATATTTTTGTATGCAAACCCCGGAAGCGAGTTAGCATTTTAGTACTTCCAGGTCTATCGCCCAAAAGTCTATGGGTTTTTGGTAAATCGCTTGAAATAAGCTCTGTGGTTAACAAAACCTCTAAATATTTCATGTTTTAATCTAAGACATAAAACACAATAACGGAGCCAGTGGGGCTATAACAGCCTTAGCCAACGGGTTGATTGCGTTGATTGATTTTGGTAATGTGTTGTAATGTTATGCCACTGCACTGAGCACGCATTAACGGTTTGGGTAGTCGTGGCCTAATGGTTAGAGAGTCATGACCAGAAGGTTGCCGGTTCGATTCTCAGGGCCGGCGGGTAACGACTGTGGTGCCTTTAAGCTACAGTGATAGCTGCCCACTGCTTCTGGTGTTCACTGCTCACTGGATGGGTTAAACCATAGGTCACCATAGCTGACAATAGGTCACTCTCAGAGGACAGGTCCAGTGGAGGATAATCAAGAACTCGCCAGTGGTGCAGAAATAAGAAGCCAATGGCTGTGGTTTAGGCGGATGGACACAGCATGTGCTGCCAGATGACCTTGTAACAATGCGACACACACCCAGGTCTGATCAACCTGCGGTGGGCCTCCCTTGGCTGAGGGTGTCTTGTGATAAAGGGCCGAAACACCCAATGAGGCATCTTTCACTCAGGATAATGTGATGAAATTGGGACACACAACTCATGAGATGTCTCTCTGATATTGGCTTGACTGCTTCCCCTTGCATAAGGCGTGGGAAATGTCCTATTGGGCATTTCAACTGTGCTGAAATAGTGGGATTATAACACCTACTCCTATTAAGCGAATCTATGACATAAAACACACCAGTTATAAGCCGCTTGTGATTTTTTGATCTCACAAATAATGCAACATGGGCACACATCTCTAAAATCATTGTTGGGGATTCATTAACAGAGTAATTACTTACCAGGGAACACGGTTTTAATAAAGTTTGAGAAAGTTGTCGGAGGCTTGGTGGTGGTGACGTTGATATCGAGCGACCTTAGTGTATTCTGTTTATAGCCTCTTGTTAGCTTTTCATTTCTGCCGCCTTTATTTAGGCTTCAAAAATAGCAAATATTGTGTTAGTCTGTAAAGATTATCTTGATAGACAAAACGTATAAACATCATAAACATTTGTTAATCACAGATCTTATTTTTCGCGATCTTCCAAAAGTCTATGGGAAAAATGCATAGGCTTTCAGTCGAGGGAAGCAGCGCGGGGGCTTACTTCTGAGTTGGCCTACAAAAATGCGTCATCTCTGAGGCACTCCATTAAGCACAAGAGAACGAGAGTGTTGCAGGAACCGCTGCACATGTAGCAGACTCATAATGAGCTCAGTTGCCATCGCAGCTTTCCAGTGAACAAGCTACGAGAGGAGGAATTAAAGCGAGAAAAGTAACAGTGCGAATACTAATTCATAATGTGACCATCGCTAATCCACACCAGGACATGCATGAAGATAGAGGAATAATAAATATCCTGATCTGACATGCTGTGATCATACTGAATGATTTCCCCTCCTGTGCTGATCCTGTCACTGACCCAGCAAATAAAACAGCAGCATTGTTGAGGAAATGACTAACCCAGAGGAGGATATCAGCTCTCCTGATGTTACTGGCCAGGATCCCGAATCCCACGCTCCTTAGGAGAAAATGCCTTTCCCTCCCTCAGCAACCTCACCCTGAATGCATCTGACCCACTTAAATTCTGCCCTCAGTCTTGATCAATTCCAAATGTTCTCATCTCATTAACCAAAGAGTCACATTGACCAAATATCGGCATCTATCTATCATGCATAATGATATTAATCACGCACAAGACAAAACATGCAAACATGAAGCATAGTTTTACCTATCTAGTCAATTCTACACAGATAGTTCTGCAATGTTCCAGGGGTGCAAAAAACAATATAGTAATAGCCATGATGAAAGAAACCTGTTCACCAAGCTACTGCATACACACCACTCAGGTTTAGCACTGTGTCTACACCGGCGTGACGGGTTGTTTCTAATGGGTTTGTTGCGTCGCACCGCGCCGCATCCAGTGCGGACAAAATGTAAAATTATAATGTGTTCTAATGCGTTCTATTGTCTTTTGGCGTGTCGCGCATGCAGTATATGAGAGTAAAGCAGCTTTTGCCTGTGTTAGAAAGATAATTCATTTTAGCTGGAAAGGATATGCAAGGCTGTTTATAATCAGAGATTTTGCAATCTACTTAAGCTTTTTAATTGATGTGCAATATAAACTGCTCCTTTAATTTAAAATAATGTACTTTATACTCTGTCACATCAATACCTCCAACAATTGTGTTTGAAATAACCTGACAGCTGGTGCATGTTGTGAAATAATACTTCTGATGATTGTCGATCCTGTGAAAGTCAAAGGAATCGGGTGATTTCCTCAGTGTGAAAGATCTGAACAAAGGTCAGACTGAAGATAATAAGGTTAACTTTCTCACTTCTGTTGAACGTTACAGCGATAAAAATGAAGGCATTGAGCAGCGGGAGGGAAGGAGGATGTGAGAAATTAGCCATACTGCATCACATTGTTACAGCTTCTTCACATTTTGTCATAGGGAAAAGAAATCAATCTCTTAACAAAAAACATACTGTGATTGTGTCTGTGGTCACTGTCTCCTAAATTAAAATATGTCTCTCTCATGGGCTTAACGTGATCTAATCAGTCGGTGACCTTATAAATGGGCTAATGAAATGCAAAAAAAAAAGATATCAGATCAAACACATCTGTCATATCAAAAGCAACTTTATATTGGCACATTTGTGGGTTGTAAAACAGGATTTCTTCTGCAAATGAATGTGAATATGTCTAAATGTGTTATAATATAACTACTAGTTATGATTAACTATATAGTTTAGTTTAGTTTTTAGTTAAACCTAAAAGTAAGATATACATGTATAACTGTTATGATTCAGTCTGTGTTCACCTGTGGTTTGTGGACTTTTGAGAGTCCTTTGTAGAATTTTTGTTCATTGGCCCTCTGTTATTTATCTCCCCAAATGTTTCTTGTTGTCTCATTTTCCCAAATATATTTAAACCCCAGTCTTCCCTTTGTCTAGGGTCAATCATTAGTTGTTTCATGTTAGTTGCCAGTTTCCTGTGTTGGTTAATTTGTGATGGATTACCTTAGTTTTGTTTTTGTTTTACTTTAATAAATACCTAAACTGCAAGTGGATTCTCTTCTCTGCCTGGTTTCCTCATGTTACAGTAACAAGCAAATATGTATGCAAACTATTACATCAAATGGAAATGCCCATTAGGGAGAGTCATTACTTCTTTACTTTATTTACTGATGATTTCCTGCTATTAATATTTATGTCTTTGTATATTTATTTATGCTACCATCAGATACAGCATAGTGAGGATTGATAAAACGGTATAATGCTGAAACGTACTCTGTAATTTACAATTACCAGTAGATTTGTTTAAGATCTTTGTATCATTTTAAAAGCTTTGTTCAAGCAATTTAGCATAGTCTCTTTTCGAACAGCTCAGCCACTTCTGCATCAATGACTCTGAGGTGACAGCTGTCTGAATGACTATGTGAATCAATACAGAGGCATCAATGGTAACACACCACTAATTGGGCGGGTCGGTAATAAAAGCTGCCGTATAAGACAGAGAACGAAATGAATAAAGCCAGACATATGGAAAACTATAAGCAACAAAAAAGGAATAAATAACAATATTGCAACTTCATCGGCATGTCACATTCAGAACACGTTTTGGCTCTCTGAAGGGTGAACTTATTGTTAATATTGAGGAAAGACACCTAATAACCAAAGAAGCTCACATGAGAAGAAAATATGAGGGGGATAAGAAACCGGAGTAGGAGGTTTAGGGGGAAATTTAGGAGAGGGACCAAAAGAGAGGCAGAGACATGCCTATGAGATGACACTATGATTTCACAACAGCCCACATTCCACCACACCCTCACATCTCTCCTGTTTTCTATTCTCAAACACATTTTCTTCTAACACAACTATCAACATCTTGTTTTTCATTCTCTCTCCAGTTAAACCATTCTTGCGAGTTTGCAATTAAGGTGGATGTAATGGACGTAGATCGTAAGGTAAAGCTAGATAAAACATTGTCACCTCTGCAAATCCAGAAACCTGCAGTCTGCTTGCAGACTGAGGAAGACATTCTTCATCAGCTTCTGACAGCTTTGGGCTGGTTGTTATGGACTGCAGGTGAAATTCTCCAAAAATACAGGTCATGTTTAAGGTTGCAGATTGATGCGGATGCTATTTAGCCAACATAACTGTGAATACAGTTCTCAGATATCGTACGCTTGTAATGACCTGTTCGTGTTGTTTAATGTACAACAATTTGACAGTCCACTAAAATCACATCACAGAGACAGGACTTCATCTGCAAACCCTTTTAAAGACATCCAATGTTGAATGTAAGTATTTGTGTGGAGGCACACAGACGAAACTATTCCCACACCATGAGTAATGCATGGCTCACATAAACACACATTCATAGTGGAACATCTGTGAGAAAAATGGGACACCTGTCTGGTAGACGGTCTCTCTCTAATAACCCGAGGAGGAGGTTAAGGTCATGTTAGCAGCACTTAGACAACACTAGATTGGAGAGGGCAGATGCATTATGGGAGGGGACTGAAAAAGAGAAAATGATGAATTTTTCCTTGACGAGAGACTGTCCTTTTTTATCCAGAAGAAGAAATCCTAATTTCGTATAATTTACTATTTCTTGTCTTTGAAAACCTAAGGAAGTTTTCAGTTACATTTTTACAAGATTGTTTCCAAAAAAATTGATTTGTGATATTATTCTGCATGCATCTTCAGTTTATGACGGCTGAAATGATTTAATCTTATATTTCCTGTGAACAGCCATTAAACCGAACTGATGAAATCTAACGTAAACGTCAAGACAGAACAAACAAAGGCGCATGAGAAAGTTCAAAATGACAATGAGGAAAACCACAGAGGCCTTCAAACTCGCTCAACAGAAACACCTTTCCCATTTTAAACTCCAACAGCTGCATTCACATCTGTCTCAATAACCCACATCGCACTAAATAACAGCAACAGTTCACCATTCTGAATAACAAATGGACAGCCGTGTGTGGTGTGACTCAGCCGAACAGCAGAGCTCCATTAACCAAAAACCCAGGATTAAACACAACACAAACGAAGGAGATAAAAAGAAGAACGTCAACATCAATAGTAGCCAATGCAATGAATCTGAAACTGCAATGAGATGTATAAAGGGTTCCGTTCCTTTAAAATCGTTTCAGTTCACAAGCAAAATAAACATAAATAAAAAAATAAACAGAGCTCAGTATTTCCTCATTTACACGTCATGCACACAGTCTGTGTTTTGACTATATTAATGGTAACTGGAAAGCAGCCACATAAGTCTGGGTCTACGCAACAGAACCATGTGTTAGTAAAAGAGCACACGGCACGCTGTGGGAGGCAGCTCTCCTTTACTGACTCACTCGGCAGAGTAAACATGGCTCTTATCATCAATGAAAGGACTGGAGAACGCTGACAGCCAATTCACAGGTGATGATGTTTGGAGGATGTGCACAGCTGCTCTGGAAATATATGAGATGTCTATCAAATCAATTTGGGGGAGATCGGGAGAACAGGGCCCAAATTTCAATTAGTGACATGCTTTTTAAAATGTCATTCACCTCTAAGTGCTGAAGATTCAGTGCATGGACAAATATCTGGCAGAGCGATGATTCATTTTCTCTGCAAAGCCATGGGGCCTTTTTATTTTTAAACCAACTAATCACTTTAAGTAATGAACAAAGCAAAGCACTTGTCAGCCACTAGGCTACTGTGTGTGGGCTGAAGCATAAGCCATCAATTCAATTTATAATGTAGCTTAAAACTAGGTTTTCATGTGAAATGGCATGTACTGTAAGTAGCAAAGAGATGAGAAGACAGGAGTCGAGAAGTGAGAGACAATTTAAGAGAGGAGAAGAGGAAGTGATGAGTCAAGATGGGACAAATATAGATGAGGTGAGATGAGGCAAAGAGAAAACCATGAGAGACCTATGACCCTCTCATTTGGTTATGAAATGAAGGCAGCAGATGCTCTCGCTCTTAAATGTGTCTATCAGTTCTGCTTTCTCACCAGGCCTGTGGCTTCCTCTTCAGCAGCCCCTGGGAGTGCGGGCTCAGGTGGTACATCAGCTGACGGCACACCTTCTCCATAGAACCCAAAGCATCGCCCTCCTAAAACAGAACAAAGAGAGAAGCAGAAACATAGAGAGAGAATCACCCAAGCTGTAAAATAGGTTAACAGGGACTGGCAAAAGAGTTCCCTAGATTAAATACGAATTTCTTTGACATCTGTGATGACAGAGGAGTAAAACTATATGGACTGACTGACATGTCACTCTTTAGACTGACTTAGGATCTACGGGTGTATGTACTGTATGTGTTTTAGGGACCATGGTAAAATGCATTAGCACATATTGTGTTAGCAGAAAAAACATTGTTTTTTTTTACAAATGTCGGGATATTGGTACACATTTAATTATTTGAAAAATTGCAAAGGTGAAATCTTAGTTATTAGTTTTTAGCAAGTATTTAAAACATGTTCTGAATCTTCAAATATTTGTTCCTATAGACCACTTCGGATGACGTAATCAACACTCGTTTAATGCTGTTCCAGAAGAACTTCCTGTTTCACCACACAAACGTTTGAACAAAATTCAACCAACAGAACATTTATAACCAATTTAATATGTTAAAGAAATAATTTAAAGATTTATTTATATATGTATATGTAAATGCATGTATGTACTATATGTAAATAAATAAAAACTTAAACTGTAAGTGCTTCTTGACCAGTGTTTACATATTGCAAAGTGGTTTATACCTCACACTTCCATAATGATTTGTTGATGATTTTCCTGTATTGTGTGGACTTTTAGTTTGTTTTCCTGAGTTCCTGTTTCCCAGTGTCATTTTGTAGTTCTTTGTAGTTTCTTTGATTATTGGTTCGGTGTTAATTATTGTTAAGTGTTCTTGTTTGCCTGCTTGTTATCCCATGTATATATATACCTAGTGTTACATTTGTCCTGTGTCAGTCGATGTATTGGGTTAATCTGGATTTTGTCCTGTTAGAGCTTTTGTTATGTTTCTTGTTCTCAGTTTGCCATGTGGGTTTCTTTGTTTTGACCTTCATTTTGTTATCATTTAATAAACTTCTTCAGAGCTGCAAATGGATCCGCAACCCTTACTTGGACTATTCTGTTAAACCGTCCTCGTTACACCATATAACTGCTAACCAACTCCAATGACACCGTGTCAACAAGAGAATAAAAGTGCCCAAACTCCTTCTTAATAAATGTATAACCACAATAAATCCATTATGGATTGGGGGTCTTGTCACAACCAAAATGTTCAGAGGTTTATTACTGTAATAACATTGATTTGGCTCAGGGAATAAAGTAGACTGCAGTGATGCTCTGATCGTACCAAACTATACCATGTATTGTCTGTGAATAACATTGAGATGTTTGGTAAACACACAGTATGTGTTGGTAAAGCGGTGAGATTAACAATTCCACATGGCTGGTCAGCTCTGGTGCGCAGCCCCCGCAGACAGACAGTGGGTCCCTCGGCAATATAATCATATACTCAGCGTACTGTGACCACAGCCGAGCTTTCCTTACCCCACGTCACTGAGCTCATCTCTACTTTATGTCTCTCCAGCATCCGTCTCTACTTACGATAACATCACTTACAGCAAATGTCAATTTCTCATTCACCCACTGACATTTTATTAAGTTCAGATGGTTAATGTTAATGCATATGAATGTTCCTGGTTTTCTTTAGCAATTATGCATTATGTGTCTAGGTCATATTTCAAGCGACATGCTTTCTTTTACAGTAAAAAATGGAAGATTTTTGCATTACATTTTTCCCTCATACTGTCATTACTATAATATAGTCGGACCTTTTACTTCAAGACTTTCAGACAAATTCACATTATTGTCAATAATGACTCAATAATGATTCTCGATAATGACTCAATAATTACATTAAATTGCCATTACAGTAATTCACAAAAATGAATAAATACGTAACAAAATTATTTTTAGAATTATAGCATTAAGAATGACATTTTCAAACAAAATATATGACTTCTTTCTTTGATATTATGGTTGACAGGCTTCATGAGATTCAATCCAACCACATCATGTCCAGCGTGTTAAGAGGAAAGCAGATGTTGTTTTGGTAAAGGTTTCGATAGAAGCTGAGCTGGTGTTAGTAGTGTGATATAGTGCCTGACTTCCTTCATTAAGTGCAGCGGCAGCAGCAGTCTTGAGAGAAGGCTGACTGGTCTTTAGTGAGTGTGACTCATCCACCAGCTCACCTCCTTCTACTCTCCGTTTCTACAAGCTTAAAACACAATATTCCATCCACTTTCATGTTCACTGCACTGCACGGGAATGGTATGATTTAATTTCTTGTGTCTTGCTACTGTACCTTCGGGTCAGTACTATAAAGATTTTCATCTATTTTTAATGTAATGGCACACAAAATTTCAAAGAGCATGTGTGTGTGTCAACATAGAAGCCAAGCACTATACCGTCTTTGGGCAGTGAACATATTTGGCCAGGCTAATGATGAGGTCATGGGTAATGGGATCCACCAGGTTGCGGAAACTGGCATAGCGGTAAAGAACATCATCCAGAGAGGTCGACTCCATTCCCAGATCCTGGAAAAATGTCACAATATAGGAACAAATATTAGATTGAGAACTGTGAATTGTGTATTTGAAACTATGAGCGCTTTTCCACCATCGTGCCGAATCGTTCTAAGCACAGTCTGAAACGGTTACAGTTATGTTTCCACAAGAGCCTGGTTCGACACGACACGATTACAAACTGTTCTCGGCTCGGAATCGTGCTAATGAATGCATGCAGAGCCGTTATAGCTCAGTCTCTTGTGTTACCAAGGCAGTGCGTGACGCGTTTGTGTTTACATTCTAAAAATTTCGGTTATCAGCCCTGCGGTAGAAAATGAAACCATTTACGTACCGGCTGGCATGGATCGGCACAGAGTGGAACGATTAAGCAAGGAGAACAATTCGGCGCGATGGTGGAAAGGTGCTCTATATAGATATTTGCAGCAAATCCCACAATGTCATATTTTTGCTTACAATATGCCTTTTCTTGTCAAAATAAAGGCAATGATTTTTGTGCTTTTTATTGAGTAAATGTCAAGCCAAAGAGGAAAATGATTATTACACATCTACTGTGATGTATATACACCTGAAGGCTATATATAGAACATGTTATTAACCATTTTCCTTGCTTGGAAGATAGTAACAACTGCATAAATAGTCCATAAAAAACAGTCAATCTATTCATGTTTGCCTAAATGTCCAAAAATCATTGATATAGCCCTAGAAAGAAAACACACTTGATTGTCAGCACTTAATAATTAAAAACAAACCGTTTACCTCTGCATAAAAGTAAAACCAAATGAAAAAGTTAATCTACAATATTGAACACTTGGCAAGGTACAAAGCAGCATTACAGGCAATTAAAAAAATTGCAAATGTTTATGGGGCTGCGGGCTGTGCAGTCAGAGCCAACTGATCAACAGCAAACAAACGAAAAAATGGTGTGCACAAATAAAAGCAAAACATCAGTGAGGAAGTGAATGAGCTGAGGAAAAATTGTTCTTTGTTATTTATGAAATGTTTATTATGTCAATACACGCAAAGTCTTGTTGTTAGAGGTGACTGATTTTCTAGTAATACATTTCTCTAACACCAGACCCCATCCCTATGGCCCCAAATTGTGCACATGGAGAGAAAACCTTTCGTTTCATCATCATCCCTATATGGAGCAAAATCTTGAATTAATCAATTTCCATTTTCCCGATCAAAGGCCCATCCATTTTTATGGTTTCCGGGCAACAGGGGGCACTTGGTAACCACTGGACAAGAGACGCTCTTCCTTTGACTCGCCTTCTACCTCATTATGTGCTTTACCCCCATTGCAGGATGCACTGCAAAATGTGCAAATCCAGTCAAAATGTCACATTTACTTGCAGGGAAAAGCCTTACTTTGAGAACAAAGAATGCAGTGTGTTTCAAAGCCACCTGTTGCTTCACCATACTTTTAGAAATAACTATACAGAGGATCTGAAATCACCATCAACTCATTGATCCCTTTTCCAAAAATGACTCTATACATGAATTGATACTTCTGATAAAATGAAATTCAAGCCATAATATCTATTCATCAATAGTCCTGAGGACACTTGAATTGAAATGTAGAAGCAATAATTCTGATGGCATATAGCCAGCATCTACACTAAGCTCTACCAACCCAGAACAACTTAACAACGTCGTTTGGTATAAAGCAGAGCTTACTGACAGGATTCATTATCAATACCCAAAGTAAACAGTTGGTATTTATGCAGTGCAGTAGCTTGTGCTGTGTCTGTGCTCACAGGTTCACTGTAGCCGAGTGGCTTCACAGTCCAGTAAAAATGGACATCTGTCTCAATAGCACTGCATTGTGTGAAAATTCAAATTCTGTAAATCTGTGAAACTAGATTGTACTGTAAAAAAACAATGTAGAAAAATGTAGATGTATGATGAAAACGTGTTGCCAGAGGTGTTACCTTTTTATTTACTTTCTAACAACTACTACGATTATTTTAATTACAGAGTTCATGTCCTGCCCATTGTCCCCTGTGTCAGTCGGTCTTTCCCCTGTACAACTCAGGGTTTTTCCTGGCGGAGGTGGTGCCATCAAGATCAGGATGGCACCACCTCCGCCTCATTTTGAGCCAGGAAAAACCTTGAGTTGTACAGGGGAAAGACCGACTGACACAGGGGACAATGGGCAGGACATGAACTCTGGGCTCCTGGGAGAAGAGAGCAACAAAAGCATTGCGATATAGAGAAAGAATTGACGGAGGCAGCCAGGGGTAACATTCAACAACCATTATACAACTTCATGCTTGCTTCCAATCTCATATACTGATATTTGTACCTGCCGCAGGTTCTTCAGCATCTCCGTCGCTTCATCGTGCTTCCCCTGCTGTGCCATCAGCATCATCTCCTGTATCATCCCGATGCGTCGCTGGTACGGAGGGGGAGTCCCACTGTTTCTCAGCGTATTCCTTGACCTCAACATTAAAGAGGCGAGGATGTCACTGCGATCTTTCGACGGGGTCCGTCTCCATCCCGCGCTCTGAGGACTAGCTCCAGCCTCCTGTCCCGCGGCCTTCGTCTGCTTCGCTCCCATATTTGGTTATAGAGTCTGATTGTGGAAAAGGGCCTCCAGACCTGGCATACTTTCAAAATGTGTTCACATTAATGAGGAACAAAAAACGTTGAACTACAATCTACTACAAAACTTGAAGCTACAAAAGCAAATGAGAAATCACCGAGAGTTTCTTAGAGAATTACTGTTTAAAATAAGTTTTCGCGCCACCGCTTGGCTCCAGTTGCTCACCTCACACCTGTCATCATGTCACACTTGACAGAAAGTAAACGCAAGTTATTTGAATACGCCTTTATGTAATAAAAAGGTAAAAACGTGCTTTACGTGGGACTTCTGACATTATGGCAGTAAAACATGTTTTACAAAGCCCCCAGTTTTACTTACGTATAGCGATGTAGTGTTTTCTTTTACCGGACATCACATTTTCAAACCGTAACACTCGAATAAAGGGTCGACTCGTATTACGTCAGTTGTTTACTTTTAGAAATTATCAGTTCCGCATGCGCAAATTAATTCTCAATTTACAATTATATAATAAAATTATAACAAAATATTACATCTATTGTGGAAAATGTGCCACGAACTAAACGTATCTCAGCACAATGAGGTGAGCGCTCCATTAACGGTACAACGATTTATATCCATTCTGTCAAAAATCCTCGTTCCCCTCAGGTTGGAAATAGATCAGATGATGCCTGCAGCATGACCGCAGATTAGACAAGAGCAGTCCTGTAAACCTCCAGAAACTCTGACAGTCCGCTTCAACATACAATCGCAGCACGATCTTTTTCGCCCGTGTTATAATTTTAAACCTTTTGTGGATCGTATTAAGATCGCAGTTTGTCTCTACGCAATGTATGTCTCTTTATGAGTTGAGTCGATGGCGAGCTGTAACGTTACCGCTGTGAGCAAGGGCATGTACTGTATATATTCGTCCGTGGCTGTTTTCCTCCCAGCTCAAGTCTTCATCACAGCATTTCCAGACATACAGCCCGCAGAAATGTCAGTGTTCACTGCTGAAACGTGTCGTGGCGAATTAAATCCTCGTGTTCCCTCTGATATGACCTCTCATCAGGTGTGTCCCGTCTTAGAGCTGGGTGTGTTCAAAGAACACCCATCTTCTCTTATTGTAAACGATCTCTCTTCACTCAGATGCAGCGGACGAACGCTGGGTCTCTCGCGAAGCTGGGTGGGAGGGGTGGAGCGGTCTGCAACATCCTCCACTTGTATTTCACTGTATGGTCGAGAATGTACCATTGCCATGTACAGTTAACCAAGTGGGGCAGATGGTTGCCATTAGAACTTGTTCAGTTATAGGCACTTTAAAGCAAATGAGACAAACATTTGGGCAATCCAGAATATGCGTGCTTCATTTCAGGAACCCAAGTATCAATACTCGTCGTTTCTTTGCTGACATCTGGTGTTCAACGCGTGGCATATCATCTTTTGAGAAGCATGATCCCAGCCGTTTTTTTGTTTTCTGTAAAAGTTGACAAAACCCAAAACTGAAAAGCAATGGAAATATTGTCGAAAATATTAAGTAGCTCCTCACTGCAGAACGTGAGATCCAGGGGGCAATGTTCGATCCAGATCCAGTCTCCTCCCATTGCATTGTGATTGGTCGACACTGTCTCCTCCCACTGCATCTTGATTGATCGATTGGTGGACACGTCATTCTTGTGTTGTTGCTCTACCATTTCCGCATTAAGTCAAGTGGTACTCGCTGCCTCTCCATTAAGTCGTAACTTTTTTTTTTTACTTAACAATTACTAACAAAAAGGCATACGTAACAATTTTACATATACATATATCTATCTTCAGGTTGAGCTTACATCATACTTATTAAACAAGAACAGCTTATACACGCAAAAAAAACCATACAGAAATAATATAAGAAAATAAAAAACCTTAACAGAGGCTCTCTCCAATTAACTTAAATTATGCTAACAGTGAAATCACAGAAAGGGCTAATCCATTTTAATGTTTTATATATCTGTTTGACTTCAATTAACCATTGCGTAAAGTTGGGATTTGATTTATAATACCTACATTTATGAATAAAAAAAATTGCCAGACAAATAAAAAAATGAATATTCAAAACCAAATGTTTGTTCTCAGCGTAAAACTCAAACGTAACCACCATCACATCATTGTCACCCTGGATTGCAACCATTCTTGAACATCTCTCCAAAAAGGCTGTACAAATTCACACAGAAAGAAAACATGGTCTAACGTTTCAATATTTGTTTCACAAAAAAACACAATTATTTACCTCAAAATTAAATTTCTTTATAATTTTAAAGTTAACTTCCTTAACCTTTGGAGGAAGAGGAAGCGACAAGTACATTTTTCTAATATTTTTAATCTCTAATGTATCAAAGTCTCTTAATAAATATTCTCTTTTAATAGGGTTTGGGTAACATGCTCTATTTGTACACTTTTTGTACCAAATTCAATACCTTCTAAGGAGCGCTGTCTAAGTACTGGAATTGGAGTAGCCTATACAATGTCTTCTTTAACCATCAATCTTACAACAATAGGAATTGCTATTACTATTCTGTTATATATATTGTAAGTACACTGAAGTTTAAAATTTTCACAAAACTCCTCATGTAACGCAAGTCGTAACTAAAGTTATTAATAGACTACGTGCACAAGCTAGCAACGAATTTCCGCTGTCGCTAGAGGTCGGGATTTCAGTTTCCGGTTTGCTTTCGCACCACGCAAAATGTTAGTGTTTACAAGGTATCTTCAAGATCTGCCAAAAATAAGCATTAACGATGTACACCGCATCGTTGATGCCTGGTCTCCTGCTCCAACAAGCAAGTGGGACAAAGGATTTAAGCTCTATATATCGAGTTATATCCACAACTACGAGGATAAGTAGTTCAATCTAATGTGGTGTGTCGACAACTAACCAATAAATAACCATCAGGGAACGTTACTTTCTGGTTGCAAAAAATAACCATCAGGAACGTTATTTTCTGGTTATTTTTAAAAAATCAACCTGCAACGTTCTGGGAACGTTATTTTCTGGTTGCAAAAACCCTGAAAAGAACGTTATTTTTTGGTTCCCAAAGAAATAACTAAAAGGGAACCAAAAACTAACGTTAGGGGAACGTTCTGTGTTTGCTGGGAGTCGGATCTGGATCCAATCACGCACCCTGGATGTCGTGTTCTGCAGTGACGACCGTCTCAAAATATTGCACACACAACTGAGAAAATATAAAGCTATACATGACATCATCACCTTTACGCTTTAAAGTCCAGCTTCTTTTATCGAGAATGTCAGCTGTCATTGCAATATCATAAAATGAAAAAGACAACATAAACTTGAAAAAGTCTTTTTATTTATGCTTTTACAAACGTATTTACAGTAAATAACAAAGCAGATCATTATCCATTATTATAATTCAAATTATCAAATGTCTTTTCTTAATACATCTTTATCACACAAGACGTTTAGTCAAACCACATTTCAATGACCGGTAGCTGACGTTGGCATGGCCTGTATAATCTGTGTAGCAATCCATTCACCAGGCAATAGCTTTTGGAGAAAACATACAGGATACAACCCTGGGAAGTTTTCTCCAGAACATGACAGTACTCTAAATGAGACTTATCAGCTCAAATTATCCAAGTCAGGAATGACAGGAAGCTTGATTAACTATTATTCTCATTCAATTGATGAATACAATTGTTCAAATAAATAGAAGGAAAAATAATTTCAAACACTCTCTATACTGCCTGTCGAGGATCTGTTGCTTCAGACAATAAAATGGCAATGCCTCTATTCTTACCAGAAAACCTGCATCATACCATTTACTTAAATCAACCTCCTCATTTTAGCTTGCCTATTTCACATGTTCTTTTTAAAATATGCAGCGAGAACCAGGCTGAAGGATGTTTTGCTAAAACCATCATATATTTAAACACTGATAAGGAAGGTGAAATTGCATGTCCGAGGGAACCCCCTGGTGGTGTAGCTGAGCTGTGAAGGTAGCAGGTTTACTACAAGGGATAGCCAGCAGGGGGAGCTTTGTCATACTTATTGCTCTCTAGTGAGAAAGGTGGAATGCGCACGTCAAAGTGTGAGCCATCTGTTCTCTCAAAACAGAATGTCCCCCTAGAGAAATAAAATAGTAGAAAATGACTTTTAAAGCTCTTTGTCACAAATGTAAAACAGAAAGATAAGAGTCTGATGTGCAAAAAGACACTGATTGGTAAGCAAATGTCTTGTCCTATGAATTTGAAAAGAAAAGAGATTTAACTAATAGTTGCAGGTATTTTGATCAACTCACCACATGTGTCCACTGGGTGCTTGAAGAGAAACATGACTGCTGTACTGAAAGGCTGGCTGTTCTCTGGACAAAACGGGCTCCTGGTGAAATATTAAAGGTTTATTCAATATTTCAATAAACCTTCAATGGTGTTATGGCCATCCATCTAAGACCATTTAAACTCTAAAGTACCTTGCCCACGACTCCTCTGCCACGGACTGTTTCCAGAGTTCCTGAGAGACTGAAGATCCTCCAGTGTCTTTCCCTTAGTTGCACCACGTCATTGCTCAGGTTCTCCAGACGGATGCAGTACCTCCACTGAGGAAAAACATTAGCATCACCAGGTATATTAATGCCTATTCACACCAGAATGGTAACTACGGCAATAACTGTATTTAGCATTCACACCAGAAGACAAAATGTTCTTTATTTTATGTTCGCAATTTCACATCCTTTAAATTTGAATGGATTTTGGGTGTCAAAGTTCAAATCGTTCATCAGCTGGAAAAACATGTCACCACAATGATCAATACTGCGTTTATTCTATTGTAAATAATTTAGCACCTGTTTAAAATACTTAGCCTTAAGAGACACAACGGTTACAAACTCTCTCTCCACCTGCCTACACTCATACTTTGGCTATGATTTGTTGGCAAAAAAGAGAAAACACAAAATAAACTAAATTAAAGATAAATTTGATTGATAGCATTATTTACTGAAATCGAAATGATACCGTTATCATTCATTTTTTTAGCAACTCTAAGTGTAGTAAAACTGTGTGTTGTTTAGTGAAAAATTGTGACAGCAGTACCTTAAACTTTATTTTTATGGCTACATTTATCATCCCTCAGCATGAATGGGCCTTTATTCTGTAAACTGGTTTATAGTAAACAGTAGAAGTAGCTTTTTTTGTACATTTGCTTACCCAATACACATGTGAATTCTGAGCTTCCTGTATAAACACAAAAACAGAAATCTGAATCAAGATCAATAGTTAATTTCTGTAGAAGTGAATATATTTACTGCACTGCACATATGTTACGGAACATTTAAAGTCTCTGATCTTACTCTCATGCCCATGTAGAAGGGGATGACGGTGACACGGATGTTCTCTGTGGTTTCCCTGTGCACATCTGAGAGCTCCAGCCAGGGATGGTTCTTCTCCTGCCAGGCCCTTAGCGTATCTCTAGCGGTGAATGGGGGATCTAAATAGATAATGGTAAGACAATCGATCAGACAGTTTTAATCAAGAGGTGGTTAAGCACTGTTGAAAGAAATCTAGTTACTTTTAGAGGGGCTAAACATGAGGAAGCGTTCAAATAGCTCATGCTGGATAGGAACTTGCTCAGTTGAGTTGTAAGGCAGAATGTCTTCATGACTCACATAATCCAGACCTAAGCGACACAAGCACACAAAAATAACCACAATTTAGGTAAAATGGGAATCATCATCACGTTTGTAAACATAGTGCACTTTGTATAATGGAACGCTTTTATTATACCTGGGATAGCGTACAAGGCCCTGCTGTCATCATGATTGGCCAAGAATGTAACAGCTTCAGTTTGAGACCGCTGAGACTAATAGTGAGAAAAACACAGTAGATAAACGTCACAAACATGAATGCACTAATCATTATAAAATGCTTGCTTATACTACATAAATTTACATTTTTAATTTGATGTCACTTACTATGTGCGGACAGTCTCTGGTGTCTATGAGGACCTGGTAGTATGTATGCATTTTCCCTTTCACCTCTTTGGATCCATGGCCTGCAGTGTCTGGCTTGCTGAACAGGAAGATGACAAACAACAACTGTAATGCACACTAAAGTATCTTTATTAAAAATAAGCCTACAAGAGCTGTAGCACATACCTGTCAGTTGCAGCAGGGCTCACATCTCGATCATAGAGGCGAGCATGCCAGGGGAATAACACGATTCCCCTGTAGCCAAATATACTGTGCAGGAAAAGCTGTGGATAGCATGTCGAAAAAAGAGGTGAAAAACGTTAAAGGGTTATTCAAAATGTTTGCATTAAAGGAATATAACTAAGAAATAATTGCACTCTCTGACCTGGCCTGTTTCATATTTGCCATGTTGCTTCAGGGCCTCAAACACGCCGACAGGTTCAAGTATCTTTCCCTCTGCTCTGTTTCTGCCATAAATCAACCAAAAAAAGTCAACGGAAATATCTTACACTTGGAATAGGTTTATTGACCACACATCCGAATTCAATTCCTCTCAGGCAGCAACTGGTCAGCAAGTTGCGCAACATCTGCAAGAAATAGCTAGGTTTGGACATAGACCAGATTAAATTATTCCAGTTCACCATGCACTGAATTGACAGCTATGTAAAATGACCACAGGAATATGACTTGTTTACTGTCTGTTGGCTCAGGCACATATCACCATTTATGTAATTAAAAATGTCTTTGGAGGTTTTAAAGCAAGTCTGAGATGTTTCCACCTTGAAGGCCTCGTTTTGGCATGTTACTCCCTGCCCCACGCAAGAATTACAGTTTTATGGCAATGGTATTTTAAAAGAAACGCAACAGTAACGTTAGCATCACCAATATATCGTATTTAATAATTAGTCCAGATGCAAATTTAGTGAATCCCATAGTTGTTACACTGAGCACTGAAACGTTATGGCAACAATAATGCAGCTATGCGAGCATGTGAATCCTTCAAACTACAGTAACAGTTTACATCAAACTCCTGACAGCCGATTTTGAAGCTTCCACATGAAGATACACATTTCATCGATACATGATAAGTTTTGCAATTACAACAGTTTGTTATCTAACGTTACAACTCTGCGCAGTTATAAAACATGAGGACGTAGCAGGACATATTTCTAGCCATAAACGTTACCTTGATGACATGAAACGCGTCTGCTGAAAACTGGACAATCCACAAGCTGAACATAACGCCTGGGGTCTTTTCAGATCCAATCCACTGTTGAACTCAATTGCACTCAGTAATCTGTGAGTGCATTTCAGATTGTTATATTTACTGGCGGTGGACAACAAACCCCGACGTATTGCGCACGCTGCCATCTTGCCACACATGAACATAGTCAATACAATAGTCAAAATCAATCCAAAAGTGACATTTAGTGTTGTGAAATTCACGAGTTTTTACAACGACAAGGCTCATTTAATGGCTCTTAATTCACTTTTACCGTTAAAAGGCTAATTTGGACACTACACAGTGGTACAGCATTTCCCGTCAGACATTGCAACCGGAAGTCGTCATGGCATATTTAAAAATATATATTGGAATTGATCTTTTTTAGAATTGAAATCGCACTAAACGTAAGGAAAACACTACGCAATACAACCACGATTATGATTAAATATAAATTAATAAATTATCAAATGCGTCACTGACAGCGATCAAAAGGGGCGGTCTCTTTTTGTTACGTGTTACATGTAACAGAAGCAGTCAGATGATGTGCAGAAGAAAACAGGAAGCGTGTTTCATTCAGGACGAATTGTTTAATATAATATTAATGTCGTTGTAACATCAGAGCTACAAATATTTATGTTTATGCTTTGCTGTAGACGTTTTAATTCCTTTTCTTCTTGTAATTCGGGACGTTGCATTTATACAAGTAGCAAAGAGCTTTAACGTCAGTCTTTTGAAAGGTTAAGTTAAATATATCGAAGCTCTTTTCCTGTTATATTCTTCTGTTTATGGTATTGCTGTTCTATATATAGACTAGATACCGTTTAGTGTATTGAGTAAGCATCTTTATTAGCATGGCTTCTTCGTTTAAAATCGGAGAGAAATTTCATAAGGTGGTGAAAGATTTAATGAACAAAGAGTCTTCTATATCGCAAGAAATAAGGGAAGAATTGGAGAAGCTCAAAAATCAGTCCACAGTACCATTCAAGACTGTGAGGAAACTCCACAAGCTTCTGCAGGCAAATGGTAAGAGAATCGTGACCACTGGTCTTGCTTATACATACCTAAATATTAATTCGCTATTTTATTGATTTGTTCTTTCGGCAGCACACCCAGTATATCTACATGAGCTGCTTGAGGACAGCACACTTTACCTCCCAGAAGTTATAACACCTCCAAGGGTAAGTGAAAAAGGAAGCAGTACTGTCCATAATTGCATAAACATTACATAAACATGAATGTTTTTTAAAATTAATTATTTCCACTACAACAGAATCCCCAGCTGGTGGCCAGGCTAGAAAAGATTAAAGCCAAACTAGCCAATGAAGAATACAGGAGAATTACACGGAATGTTAATCCACAGGTGAAGTCTTGGCTGCGGTGTTCATAGGGGACACACAACCTCTTGTCATTCGTAATGTCTTTGAAAATGTGAGCCAAAATGTCTGTTTTGCTCAACAGGAAATTTGTCATCATGGAACCTTTGCAGACTTTGGAAGACAAGGTTAGGATGTTTTCCATTCTCAGTTCATTTTGTTTTATTTTCTCATATGGTTCATCATTTAGTTTAATCCTATCTTGTTCTTTACTGTTCATTTGTGTTCTACAGTGCGTTCTGTGAAGGCAGTGGTCCTTACTGTATTCAACTTCCTGGTAACTGTAATTGCTGCATTTGCCTGTTCATATCTGGGCAGCCAGTATATCTTCACTGAGACAACAGCGGTGAGTGCACAGCACACACACCAATCAATGCACAATGACAAGTCACAAAATTGCTTTTCACAAAATGCGCTTGTTTTTGTGTCTTCTGTTTCTTTTCCTCAGAGGGTAATAGCGGCAGTGATTGCAGCATCTGTTGTTGGTCTGGCAGAGCTTTACGTTCTGGTTCGAACTATGGAGGGAGACCTTGGAGAGCCCTAAAACAGATAGCATCTCTTAACACGTCAAACGCTTTTGTGTCTTTCAGTTACTAGGAACATTTTACAGATTGTTACGACTGTCAGTGGGGAAGTGTGAGTTTTTCCTGTGCCTCCAGTGGTTTCCGTTTTGTAAACAGTCAAAATTAAACTAAGGTGCCATGTTTGGAAGCATATTTACTTGATATTACTTACTTACTATAAGGTATTTAACTATAATGAATTACTTGCCCAGCAATGAGATTAGTCTTTTGGAAACCACTTCTTCGATTGGAAGGCACTTTAAAGTACTTTTCGTAATGTTATGTTTTTATTTGTTATGTTAGTCTTTGTGTTGTGTACATGATTGTAAATTCAAATGAATAATAAAGATAATACAAATGATAACTAAAAACAATAGCAGCTTTGAGTCAGACACACTGAAAAGAAGAACACGTATGTCATACTCTCTGGTAATGTGTGGTCACTTGTGTTGAGGGTGCACCTTTATTTAACCAGAATTACAGCATTTTCTGGAAATCCAGATCCAGTGCTTCAATTGTACAGTGCTTCGATTTTAAGCTTTGGCAAAAGCTA
Source organism: Triplophysa rosa (assembly GCF_024868665.1). Taxonomy (NCBI): domain Eukaryota; kingdom Metazoa; phylum Chordata; class Actinopteri; order Cypriniformes; family Nemacheilidae; genus Triplophysa; species Triplophysa rosa. The sequence goes on along the minus strand of NC_079903.1, from coordinate 14,180,491 downwards.
TTAGACCTTTTATTAAGAGGTGTGTGCCTGCCTTTCCAAATCATACTCATTCAAATGAATTTGCCACAGGAGAACTCCACTCGTAGTAACATCATCACGCAAAACTGGAATGATTCTGAGCTAAATTTCAAGTGTCCCAGAAAGGGGTATGAATACTTACGCAATGTAATTTCAGTTGATTATTTTTAGTCTATTTTCCAACTTGTCACAAATATGTTTTTTTTTGTCATTATGGTGTATGGAGAGTACCTCATTTTTTTAAAAAAATGAATAGGTATGAATACTCTCTCAAGCCACTGTATATGTGCATATATGATTATAAAACCATATGTAAAATCAGGCAATATCAGGGTCAGTCTTAATCCTGAAAGTTAAGCTTATTGATTCTGGAGTCAAGATGAAAATTATCTACAAGAACTTTCATACACCCCGTGGGAAAAAAGAAACCAATAGTGCAACAAATAATGGGTTTCCAATGAAAGAGACATCTAATGTGGCTGGCACTTACTGTTAAAACAGATTTCTGGCCTAAAGACTTTAACAATATAACCCAAATGTCATTTACAAATAAATATGGCACATAAATACGCACTTGCAAATACACACTTCAATTGTATTGAACCAGTAAATGACAAATACAATTTTACATTACACAGTTCCCAGACACCCCTATGTACCGTAATCCTGGGTTATCTTTTCTGTGGTTAACAATATATATATTTTAACCTGCTTTATAATTTCATCCTAAGTATTCAGGTTTTCAGATTTGACATGTAATGAACAGAATGGAAACGGCAACGCATGTGTAACAGTATAACCATCTGTTTTTATTGTTCGTCAAACAACAAAGGACGAAGTCAAACAGAGAAAAAAATCACTCACTGCTCCTGGCTGATTCACTTTTGTATTTATATATATTTTTTTCATCCTACAGCACCTTATATTTACTGAAGAACTGATTAGTGTGTCTGTGTCAAGTTTAGCTGCCTGTGCGTGCAACCATTTTACGTCATCTAAAAAGAACATGGCAGATTCCTTAGGTTAAAATGAGTATTACTTTTAGGTTTTATTTAAAGAATTGAAAATATGTTTCTAACGACAAATGCTAGTTACAACTCTATATGTGTCTATACACTGGGTTCCCTTTAAGCTCATCCACATTGAAAGTCTGTGTAAATACTTTAAATACTCACTGATGGTTGTCACTTTAAGTTAATCTTTATAAAATGATTAATAAATGGTTTTCACAGCATTAAGATAACAAAATCAAGATGGAACTAGTTTTTTGCTCAAAGATGAAAGAGGCATGTTATCTGTTCATATAAATCATGTCTGTACAGGAAAAAATAAATAAGTTCACATAAGATATAAATAAGTAACATTTATTTAATAAGAGGCTACATAATTGTGACCCTGCCTGTAAAAACCCAACTAAAGCCATGTTTTTGATTTACTATTCTAAACATCCTAATGTAAAGATTGTCCTGTGAAAATCTAACATTATTATTAAAATATAAATTATTTTAGTGGTCTGTTTTTGTAATTGACTCTGTACCTTTAAAGCAACACTAGAGAGTTTTTCAGCCTTAAAATAATCTCCTTAAAATTATTTTGGTGGTAGGACAACTCTTAACTGGACAAATTTTACTTCCACTGCTACCTAAGCAGCCCTCTATCGGCTGAATCACACTTGTAACGTTGGTGTGCGGGTAGGTTCACAAGCCCCACCCATCACCTGCTTTACGGCATACATCACGTTTTACTCGTAGCCGGGGTGAAGTTAATCAACAGCCAACAATACGATGAAACGATCTAGTTCAACGCAAGTCTCCAAACCATCACCATGGTGCGAGCTACAAGAGGCAACGGGTTGCAAAACGGATGGAGACCCAGCCTTCCTGCTACTGGATTTGAAAGTCTTATATGTACATTTTTTCTTACAGTCCTGTACTTTTGAGCTTATTAGTTATTAGGCTGTGCTCAGGTTGTTTATTGGCGCACTAACGTTACTGGTTCAAAATTTATAACCGTATGGTAGACTAGAGATCATGTAATGTTGCCGGGCCTCAATAGCTTACGTAGCATGATCGTGGCTCGTCACGAATTTAGTGTTATGCTTGTAAACGATGACTACCAAACCACAATAAATGTTTTATGGTCAAAAGTTACTGATTCCTTAGTTCATGCACGTAGACTAATGTTATCGGTATCTATAGTTGCTATGCTAGGCACTACCATAATGAGTTGAATGCAAGTTAGTGATTGCACCTATTACACAAAGCACAACGCCTGGTCGTGAGTGTCTTTCCGAAAATATAACTACAGAAAATTATTTTTGTTGGTCACTAAACACATTCACGTCCATGCGGTGTGTTTTGGGTGACTGCAAATGTGCTATGTAGCTAAATTTAGCACGTTTGCTGCTATGAAGCTAGCACGCTATGCGCTAACGGCTAACAACCAGCTGCTACCTCAGAATCTAGTTTGAGCTATCAGTATAGCCCCAGTAAAATATTATTGTATGAGAGATTAATATTTTATTTTACCAGAACTTTTTGTACAAAAATCAATATCCTGTCCACTAAAAAAAGTCTTAATGTAGAGTTTGGTGAGCTTAATAGGTACGTTTACCGTATGATCTATATATTACTATTATTTATTAGTCCAGTTGAGTATTTATTTATATTTTGTACATGAATTATTACAGCCTGCTTCATTATTGGTACCGAAATTTGGCACTGATTGGTTTAATGCGAATCATTACTCGCTAGATGCGACGTAATTTGGTTGGCGCGGAGCCCTTGAAAAACAGAGTTGCGACACTCCCGTACACGTCCGTTCGAAGAATGGAATGCGGAAGTAATTGGTATCATGGAGTGCTCTCTAGTTCCAAACATTGCATTGAAACTCATTCATTTCAGTATTTCCCAAACACACTTGCTGGTAAGTTATAATAATAAAATACTAGTTTGACAGATGTATTTTCAGGATGTTTTTGAACCAAAATATTTTTCCTAAATAAAAGTGGCTTTTGTGTGTGTGCTTGAATGATTTTCTGACTTATTGATAAAATACCTGGCCATTTTATGTGAATGTCAATTTAACATTAGGATGTACTGATGATCAAAGAAGCATGAGAACCATATGAATGCAAGCATCCTGTTAATGTATTGCACACTCACCAGACAAAATGTTACTATAAATGTAATCAACATAATAATCACTGCATATAATGTGTTGGTATTTAGTGAAAATTGCTGCAAATACAGCTGCTTCCACTGTCTCTCCCCAGACTGAAGTTTGAAACTATTGAGAGGTCCATGAACTATGTGAGATCAAAGTGTGTCGCAAATCTGTTTTTCAACAGCTCTGGTAACAAGCAAGAACGCGTTAGCACTGCAGAATAAACAATTTATAGACCTTAACAACGCCTAACAACCAGATGGATCACCTTATCGATACCTATGCTGCGTCCCAATTCGCATACTATCCGTCCTGAACAGTTTTCGAAAATAGAATTAGTATGTCCCAAATCATAGTATGCTGAAATGAGTATTCTCAAAGTACCCGGATGGTCTACTGTTTCTGTTGAAAATTTGAAGTGTGAATCCATGGACACTTACCGGCTGATAGTACCCACAACTCACCACGAGAGGGCGGAGTTTAGTGACGCTACGCTGCATTAATAAAATTTTATAAAAGATGCTTCGCTAAATTAATAAATGTAAGTATACAGTAAACATTACATACAAAATAATAAATGAATAAATACTTAAAAGCAAGGAAGAGCTGTATTTTGATGTTCGTGACAATTAAGGATCACAGTGTCCTCTAGGCCAGGGGTTTTCAAACTTTATGATGCCAAGGACCCCCAAATATGATTAACCTTTTGTGAGGGACCCCCTTTTCTAAAATATATATAAATTATATATATTACAAAATATTTTATATCAAAAAATATTTTTTCTGTGTAAATAAACGTTAAAAATTTGTTAGATAAATAGTTAATAGGATATTATAAAGACAACACATTGTTTCTAAATAGTCGGCAACAATTTCACTTTCAGTCCCAAAAAAGAAACTATAGTGAGAAAAACTCACTAGAAAGATTCAAATATAAACAATTCTGGAAACTATCAATAGCAAAAAAAAGCAGATAAAAACTGTGGACTTTTATTATTTTTCTGGGGGACCCTTGCAACCTTCTGGAAGCCCACTGGGAGTCCCCGGACCTCAGTTTGAAAACCCCTGATCTAGGCAACAATGACCACTTCCGTTTCGCGCTAGTGTATCACAGCGTGTGCATACAGTTGTATACTTTTGCAAAATGTATATACTTTTTTCCATATCAAAAACACTACATACTTTAGGGGCATAGTATAAGTAGGTGAATTGGGACGCAGCACTAGTTATAAACCAAAATACTCTAGTAACAAGCCCCTTAGCAATGCAGACCCTAACAACACCTAGCAACCAGATAAAAACACCCTTTTACCAGCTAGTTAGCAGTCAAAATACACTAGTAACCAGCTATGTGTTTTCATTGCCCATGCAGCTAGTCGATGCCAAAAGAACATCTGATGAAGCTAGAGAATTTTCCATGTTGCTTTCAACAGCCGGATCCTTCCTGAGAGGTTGCTCACCTTGTTTTTAGAAAGGTTTAATTTCTAGTCCCAGGCCGTCTGTAAATAGAGAGAAAAGATTCGGACAGAACGCCTGATTCGTAAAATATTTTGTCTTACCTCATTCAAAATCTGAGGACTTTGATTCCAGATAAGTTGGCATAGCCACGCGAAGAGCCTATCGAACTTGGGGGAGAGATGTCTGTACAGAAGAGCTTGGCGGTTCTCAGACAACCTGTCAATTTTCATGGCCAGTCTGTAAAGTTCTTTTAACATCCTCCACAAATTATTCTTGATTTCTAGTGGAAGGCGAGCTTCAACAATCTGTGAAAAACAAAATTTGCATCAATGAAGCCATACATTTATAAATGATTGTACAGTATTTCATTTTTCATAATCTGCAGTTGACATTGTGTGATTTGTTGTAACAGATTTCTTTTTTACCTCATTCAAGATATCTCGCCAGGGTATAAAACAGAAGGTAGTGAACCTCTGTATGCCGGTGCATGATGATGTGAGATCATAAAGTAAAGTTAAACTAGTTTCTAGCCTCAAGTTAGCAATCTGGGCCGATCTTTGTTCTTCACTTAAAACTCTGTGATAGTGAGATTCAACATTCTGAGGAAGCTGATCTGTCGCCTGGAAAAGATAAAAACAGAATTTGAGAGAATGCGATGAAGATACATATTATTATAATTCTTAAAATATAGATTATTGTTTGAAATATATTGGCGAATCAGAGGAGTTCATCTACAAACATGTGAGTAGAAATGTTAAAACATAATAAAGCCCTTAATTCATACATTCATGAATGATTGTATATTACTGATCATAGCTTGTAGACGGCACTGTGTGATTTGTTCTAATAACTTCTTTCCTTACCTCACTATGAATCTCTTCCTCGGGACGATCAGATTCAGGAAGATTCAGGGTAAACTGATCTGATGCCTGTAAAAGTAAAACAGATTAAAAAAAAAAGAAGTAAAATATAATTTCATATTTTTGTATTTCTTGTACATTCTGTAATGTCTGTGTACATTTGTACATTTTGTATATATAGCAGTAAATGCCTATTGTATTGTAATATGTCCATAGTCTGTGAAGAATTCAAGTGCATGTACATTTGTTCTAATAATTTCTTTCCTTACATCGTAATGAATCTCTTCCTCGCTGTCAGGATACTCAGATTCAGTAAACTGAGGAAGCTGATCCGTTGCCTGTAAAAGATAAAGACATTAATATTAGTAGTAATAATAATATTAATTATTTCATATTATTATTTCACTTTTTTATTTCTTGTACATTCTGTAATGTCTATGGATATGTACATTTTATATAGTAGTAAAGGCCTGTTGTATTGTAATGTTTCCATTGAGTGTAAAGAAGCTTTCAAGTTCATGTACATTTGTTCTACTAATTTCTTTCCTTACATCGTAATAAATCTCTTCCTCGCTGTCAGGATGCTCAGATTCAGTACTCTGAGGAAGCTGATCCGTTGCCTGTAAAAGTAAAAACAGATATTTAGAAAATAATAATTATTATTACTACTACTATTATTATTTCATATTATTTCACTTCGTTTGTATTTCTTGCACATTCTGTAATGTCTGTGGATATGTACATGTTGTATGTAAGATTTAAGACTTAAGATACATGGTATTACTGCAAAATTGTAATTATTGTATTAAATAAAAGACATTGGTTCATCAGAGGAGTTCATCTACAAACATGTGAGTAAAAATGTTAAACATAATAAAGCCCTTAATTCACACATTTGTAAATGATTGTATAGTATCATAGTTTGTAGACAGCTCTGTGTGATTTGTTTTAATATTTTTCCATACCTCAGAGAAAACCTCTTCTACAACATCTTCACTTGTGGAAGGGTTGGTCTGGGCTCTGGAGATCTCCAATATAATTTTTTCACGATTCCCAGCTGACGATGTGGGGTCATTTTGTAAAACTAGATGAATATCCAGACCACTGTTGACACCCAGTTCGCTGCTCACCTCTATCTTAATGTCATTGACTTTAAGACTGAGATTCATCATGTTGCAAACAGTGAACTGTGAAAAAAATGAATTGAGAATGTGTTATATACTCTTGGCTGCAATGGTGCACAAAAAATTACAACCTACGTACAGAAAAAGACACAACAGTTGCTGTCAAACTGTAGACATCCATATTTTAGCCAGCATAATTTACAACAAGTTGAGTAAAAGCTCATCATTAACTCACATATGTGAAATAAATATGGTTCTAAGCAAGTGAATAAATAAGGGGAGAGAATAAAGGGCAGATATTGGATATTTCATGTTCAAATAACACAAGCTATTAACATTTAGCTAAGTTGTAGCATGTTAAAGGGGTGATATGACATGGCTGAAACGAATATTATGGTTTGTCTTAGATGTAATGCAATGTAATGTGTATGCACGATTTAAGGTTAAAAAACGCTGTATTTTCCACATACCGTGCATGTGTTTATCTCCTCTTTGCCCCGCCTCTCTGAAACGCGCAGATTTTTTACAAAGCTCATCGCTCTGAAAAGCGAGGTGTGCTTTGATTGGCCAGTTAACCAGTGCGTAGTGATTGGTCGAATACTGCAAGCGTTTGACGGAAATGTAACACCTCTTACCATATTTGGAACATTAGGTTTAAACGCAATTGTAATGACAGGTACGCCCATCTTACTTGTGTATACATTTGGGTGGTCTTAAACTCAATTTATACTCGTGCGTACCTACGCTGTAGCCTCTATGCCGTAGGCTACGTGTCAGTTTTAATTTATACTTCTGCGTCGTTGTCCGCGTCGACAGGCAATGACATGTTGCTTGTGTAACCAAGACAAGAGCTGAATAAGAAGCAGCTCGTTTGAGAAGCATTAGCAATAATAGCGGCAAGTAAACAGTCACCTATTTTGCAGCTTGAGATGTTAAATACAGAAGAACAAATAATTTACTTAGATAATTCATTCGGAAATGCGTTTGAGTATACATGACGCTATCGCAGAGATTTTTTTACCTGAGGGAGGGGTTCAAACAGACCAATCACACGCTTGAGTTGACACGTTGTTACATTTTTGGAGAGGTACGCGTCAGGCTACGGCGTAGGCTATACACGAGTATAAACTGAGCTTTAGGCTGTGTCACATTTCGTAAGACTGCGTCCTCCAGAGGTCTCATTCGAAGGCTGCTACGTCATCAAGGCTGTGTCGTTTCATAAAATCAGGTAGGACTCTCCGGAGGCACCCTTCAAATGCGACCTTCTTTGACAGGAATTCGGAGGACACATGAGCTTTATCCTTCGTTACTAGAGATAACCCACAATTCTTTGCGTCGGCCAACGTCTGTTATTTGAATAAATGTTAACAGTTTACAATTTGTGTCACGTTTTTTTAATCTTAGCAGGCAGTTAATAGGTTTACAAGTGTTTAGTGATTTTTAAACGTTTTGAAACAGTAAGGCAAAAATTGTATATTTGTTTAACTCTTTTGGACTTGTTTAGGGTAGAAAGTAACCTACTTTTACATTTTAAATCATGTAGAAATCATTTTAATTAATTTGACAGGTGTGCGAGCGCAACGTGTTGTCATAGCAACGTGGTACTTCCTGTTTCCTTTTCTGCCAGTATGTCCTACTAAGGACGTCTCGTTTAATTCTAAATTGAGAATCCTCCATATATCGCATACTTTAGAGGATGATACCTCTGGAGGACACAAGGACGAAACGCCTTACGAAACGAGACACAGCTTTAGTCAAATCATACGACGAACTGGCGTAGATTTGTGGGGGTGTGGCTACACGAGGCGTTTCAGGCAGGTCTGGGTGAGCCTTCGCTTTTAGATAGAATACATATTTTGTTCCTACATTTTAATTTTTGCAATTTTACGTGTCTAATACATGCATGGGCAACTTATAACACACCAAAGACACAGAAAAACACGTATTCGCGCCATATGACCCCTTTAACACGTCATGGCATTGCTGGGAGTGCCCCACACTGGTAAACATGACAACATACATGGCATTATTGAAAAATATAGATTTCTGTTTCAAATACAGACATTGGGTGGGACATTTAAGCAGTGAAAAGTAAACAGTAAACGTTGTCATTATTAGCGACGCTTGTTTTCTTAGAAACTGCAGCCCGAATACAAAATAAAATCGTGTCATCTTAAGTAACATAACGTGTTAAAACTACTAACAAAATTCACGTCTTACCTTATAAATTGTAAGGAGCGTTTGATGTTAAGTTGTAAAGAGCGAGTGGAGGTTGCTTTCTGCTTCTGCGCGAGAGGACGCGTTCTACTATATGACGTAACAATGGAAGCGTCACCTTCACTCCCCCTCCCCTGATCTTATTTTTTGTATCTTTACAGAACTGACAGTGAGAAATGATAGTTGTTTGACATTTGGTTAATACATGCTAATCAAGAGACTATTTAAATCCTATATCGAACATTTAAAGTCTTGCATGGATTCAATTCAAATGTATTTTTATAACGCTTTTCACAGTTTACATCGTACAGTATACGTAAAACACAAATAAAAGTGTGAATCAAACAGTTCTATTTAAAGCTGTACCCTCTGAAGTCCTTGCATGGGCTGACGTCGTCTTTCATTGTTGTTGGGTAATGTGACACCAACTGTATGTGGGAGGCTGGATCCGGACTGGAACTGGCTGGTTACCGCGGGAGAAGGTGAAAGCAGAAAAGCAGATACAAAATAATTTGCGTATCTTTTAGGCAGATGCTAATTATTAGCATTTTATCAAAAAAAATGATTCGATAAAATTCAGTCTTTCACGCATTTACAGTGACAAATGACTCATCAGTTTTGTACACAACAAGGCAACATTTGTAATCATGTTGTTCTGTAGTGCTTAGAAACACCTCTCATGTGCTACAGATTTCACAAATTATTTTTATATTAGCCAATTCCTATTTTGGCCTCAAAAGAGAAAAAAACCAGAGGGCTAATATTAACTAGAGATATAACAATTTTGTGCCCACATTCCCACAATAAGTGTGGACATTCATATAATTAAATATAAAAATATATGTTTTTTAAGTTGCCATTAAAGCCACAATATGTAAGATGTTTGCATTTAAATATCCAAAAACCAATACTGCTGCAAGAACCGTGTGGACACAGCTGCACAGAGCCACAACAGCAAAAACAGCAGAAATAGAAATTAACGTTACTTGGAAAAAAGACAGGTTTAGAAGAATAGGTGAAAATGAAATCAAAATGTTGACTTTATAATATATAAACGTAACAAACACTACACAGGGTTCAAACCCAGATCCTCAAAGACTGCTGTGGAGACCTGTCGGAGCTGCAAGCAGCGACATGGGCCAATCATAGAATGTGCTGCAATGGCAGCACAGAGAAAAAACAACAGAAATACATTAAAAAAACAAATACCTTAAGTGAGAATAAACTCATAATGAAGATTTTGTGTATTAATTCACCACATGTTATTTACCATCAGATTAGTTTATTATAAGAAAGAGACAGCACGGTCAACTTCAGAGAGGTGTTTCATGAAAATGTCAGCAATAAAAAAAATATTCAGTAATTTCTGTGTGGCTCAGTCCAAAGATTATATGAGCTGGCCAAGTTTGGAAAAAACGTGACCAAATTTGTAAAAGGTGTAACAAAAAAAGCTGTTTTTCATAAGTTTTAAAATAACATGAACAGAATGCCATGTGACATATGACAAATCAGACATCATGGAATCGGCATAAACCAGAGAAAATAAAGAGAACCAAAATTCAGAAAAATGTATAAAAGTTTATGTGAAAAACGTATGACAGTTTTTGTGCTGATATGTCATTGTGTTCGAAAGATATTGCAATTTTATGACAAATTTCAAAATGACGGACAGGCAGGTTATCCACTCCTGGCAAAATCTATTCTGTATGACCCAAGGAATCCGTCAACACCGAGATCAAGCTTTTCTGATAAACATTTCAAAAGTTATGAAACTTTTCAAATCTTGTGACCCATAGGTGGAGCTTTTCCAAAATTTGGCATGGACACCCAGACCAGTTCTCGATGATGCGTACCAAGTGTCGATTGATTGAAGAATGGCAGAGATACAGCCTCATGTGAGTCTAACACAACTGTATAAATAGTTGATGAATTAAAGCAAACATAGATGCTAGACTAACAACATTGATTCCTATGGACATTTTGCAACCCCAAACTATGGTTACTGTCTCAGAGTTCAATTTTGTCCAGCAGTGGGCAGTGCAGCATTGTCAGCCGGGACTGAATCGGCTGAGACCTCATTCAAACTTGCGCAAGTGGTTATATAGAGATTGGACGTAGGTAAAAACACACATGGGGTCTGGCTTTCTGCCCATCACCATCATGTCCTCCACTTCAATGAGTCTATCACAGCCAGCTTTCTTCCTGTAAATAGAGGTCAGAAAAAATAACTTTACTCTCTTGTGGTTATTATGTCTTGTGACTGAGGTATATCTGTAATACACATGTTTAGATAATGTCCATGCTGTAGTTTTAGACGCGAGTGTCGAATTGAGGCAGAGAAGTTCAGAGAAGATCATGATGTCATACTTCAGGACTATCAGGTCTGAGTAGCCAGTTGAGGGTAAGGGGAGGTTTCTCTTAACTCAACAGGGATTTGTTGGCATGCTTTGCTGGTTTCAAGTGCGGTTTACAGACATCCTACCCTCACATCCATCGGAAACTAAGTACCACAATCTTGCGTGTCGTATTGTGAGGTGATGAGATGCACAACTGCAGATGATTTGTGAGAACTTAGTCATAATGTTCATGTCATATTAGGTTCACGTGTCATCTCTCCAATTTGTTCTCATTAAAAGACTTTAAATCATTTATTAGCTCCTTTAAAGAAATAGTCTATCTGTGGGTCATTCCAAACCCATATTCGGTTATTTTTTCAGTAGAACACACAAGGGGAATATTTAGGAATGTTCACTCAGCGACCACCTCTGTCAAACTCCAACTTGACATAGAACACCATACAAAAACCACAGACGTACCATAATACCTTCATCTTTCTTTTACACCCTGAGAAAAGTATAAAGGTGTTTTAAATATCATCCAGCATTATTCAACCCTGTCCTGCTTTTATAATGTTTGAAAAAAAGATGACAGCGAGACTACTCAACTCTATAGGTTAACACACTACTACTGTGTTGACATTTAAACGCAATTGTCAAAAGCCAAAGTTTTCTTCATTGCAGTGACTTACTCTGCAGTGCTGAATGCCAACTCGAAGTTATGTTTGCGCTCAGCAGGGAACAGCACATTGTAGTCAAACTCTGTGGGGAAGAATGAGTGGACCAGGGCGCAGAATGCCATGCCGTCGCTCCAACTGCTTGAGAAGTTCTGAATGTCGATATTCTACAGATTGATGAGAGAGAGAGTGAGGGGTTATAGTTCATAGACATCCCACCTGTTTCCATTTTAAAGTTAAAATAAAATCAAAATTGACTACAATATTTCTGGAAATAGTGTTGCATGATTTGTCAGTGCAAGGTATTAAAAAAAAGAAAAAAGATTGTCTTTTATCAACTGTAAAAAGTCATCCTTTTGCTAGTCTCAGCCTCAGATGTCACGCCCATGGACCGTTGGCTAAACGTCTGATGCATAAGGCACACTTTTCTGGAAACACTTCAGCATGTTAGAAGTCGTCATCTGATTGGCTGAATTTCACAGGATTTCCGGGAGACGTGCGTGTCGCGTTCTTTAACGGTCCGCCTGGAAACAACACGAAGCCGTCTGATCTAAGAAGTAAGCTGTCGTGTTTACAACGGTTGCTATAAGAATTCATCATGATCGACTAAACGCTTAATTCTTAAAAGTATGCGAGGCATAAACTAATAAACTAAAAATAATTTTGTTGCTGTTAACTTTTGACACGTTTGTGAATGTACACCGGTCTGTTACTGCGGGGACATTTCCACGCCTTGAAACATGACGCGGCACAAAACAAAACGTGATTGGTTGCTTTACCTGTCAGTCATATGGCCTCTTGGGCGGGCCTTGGCCAAAGAAAGCGGCGATAAGTTCCAGACCTTCAGTATGAAGTTCTGGCTATGCGAGACTATCCTTTTGCTGACATCAACAAGGCTTTGCAGGTGGGAAAATATAGTGTAGATAACGCAGCCGTTCTAAAAGCCTAACAATAATGTTGGTAGATTTAAAATGTGTGACAATGGGATGTATCACTTGGACATTCATCATTACTGAAGTAAAATGAGTTAAAAGTGGTGTTTCATGTTGCCTTTACACATTTAAAATGCAATAAAAACAATCGTAAATGATAATACAGTCAGTGTGATAATATAGATCATATAGTGTCATGAACTAATGTTAATCCTCAAGCATCATTTTTGCCTAAATCAGAGCAATGTTCCTTTAAAACTTTCCAGAACTGTTTTTTGAGTCTAAGCAGATGAGGAATGTTTTATTGTTGTCTGGCTCTTATCTTCATCAGCTGGGTCTGTCTCCACACCTCATCATTTATCACCATTGACTACTCATCCAGAGCTGGTAAATAAAAGCCTGTCTGGGTCACTGAGGGAAATCTAAATTGTCATGCGTGTTGTAAGCTGGCCGCTTCGGTTCTCATGTTTACATAGTGTTTACTCCAAATTTTAAATCAGCTTTGACTCTTTCATTACCATTTCTAACCGGAGCCATATGGAATGGTTTTCAAAGCTACACTAGTGCCAGGCACAGTATAGCTTCAGCTTCACTTCACACATAGGCTATAATGTTCATAAGTGCTCTTAACCTTGTTAATAAAGTCACCGGTTGAAATTAATTAACAGAATAACACTTTATAGTGCGCCTAATCTTAAAACAACATTATGGCAAGCACTGTGAGGCGTGATAATCCTCTTTTTAACGGGCTGGAATGTTTGTGGATCTTTCCCGGGTCTGATTGCTATGGAAAGATTTATGTGTGTGCAAAGCTGCTGGTGACGTTTCTCTTTTGTTGCTGTCCTTAGATGTTCGGAGATAAAATTACATCTTCAGAATTTCTTACCTGGTACCCAATGGTCTTGGACCGGCACCACTCCAAAAGAATCTGCTTGATACTGCTGGCACTGGACACTCCAAAACTCTGAGATCGTTTAAGCTTTGGTTTGGAATCAACAGGCTTGGAACGACTGAGATGGAAAGGATCAAAGCAAGGATAAGCTTAGATAAATGAAAGCAGCAAATGAGAAATTTCATGTTTCAATGGATATGCAAGACTACATATGACACAGTGGGGCACAGAAGACTACAAGTGAAAAATTTGGAGGATCTATTGACAGATATGCAATATAATATACATAACTATGTGTTCAGATGTGCATAAAGACCTAAAAAATAAATGAAGCGTTATGTTTTTATTACCTTAGAATGAGCTATTTCTATCTACATACACCGTGGGTCCCCTTGAATGGAATTTGCCATGTTTCTACAGTAGCCCTAAACGAACAAACTGCTCTACAGAGCGCGTTAAGGAAATACGTTATCTCCTTCGGCAAAGAAGCGAAAACATGACTGCATCTTTGACCTGTGAGAGCAGCCGTAGTGCTTCGAAAGAGAGGGGTGGTGTGAGCCGTTGGTTGCATTTCTCAACCTCACCACTAGATGCCACTAAAATCTCCACATTGATCCTTTAACAGCATAACAATTCAAATGCATGCGTTTAGTTATTTACAAATAGGGCAGAAATGTTATAAAATATTTCCTCAATTTTCATCATAAGTTTTTTTAATTCTAAACCTTTCTGTTTTTAGGTTTAAACTGTCTATTATATATATATATATATATATATATATATATCTTGTGTTCTCCCTTGCTTACTCCAGCTTTAATCCTCCTTGTAGCATGGCCTTGTAAACTAACGGTACTGTTTAGCATGTTGACAAAATGTTTATTTGCTCTCCTACTTGTAAGTCCCTTTGGATAAAAGCGTCTGCCAAATGAATAAATGTAATACAGAATGTAAACTGGACATTCAATTCCAGATTAAATTGCAGTCTCTGGCTTTTTGGCCCCACTGTACGTTGATCAGAAGACTCAATTACTTGATGTTCTCAGAATCCAGCCTCTCGAAAATGGACCTGCGTGCTTGGGCTCCAATGTTTCGAGGTAGAGTTTGTGACCTAAAGAGCTCCCGTCTGCGTTCAATGCCTCTACCAAAGGATAAATCTCCAGCCATATCCACATTCCTGATAAACAGGGACAGAAAGGCCAAAGGAACATTTCCAGTGATGTGTGATTGCCTCCAGTATTGAACAAGACTGTATAGCTTACATACAACAGTAGAATATTGAAATATTGACCCACCTTTCTGTATTTTGTGGGTACAGCCCAGAGTAAGTCACTGACTTTGCCAAAGCAGAAGATGGATTCTCTAAAAGATACATCAGACAAAACAGAGTACAGAAAAAACAATGAGATGATTCAAATGCATCCTGAGTATATTTGGAATGAAAGTGTCTATACCAGTAAGCCGTGGAGAACCCATAGTCCTAGCAGGAGTTGGAGCCCATGTTTTTATAGATGATACTGTAACCAAAGGAAAAGCACTTTGAAACACTTGTAACACTTGAAAAGCAGCCAGATTTTATATTTGTGCATCTGAAGCCTCACTGACTCGTAACTTTCATACCTGCATGAACAGTTGATTCAGGTTGTGGCTGGTTGTCTCTGGTGAGCGGCTGACTGTTTGTTAGTGAATCTGTTATAGCAGAAGGCATTGCTTGCATCGGGCTACCAGGTGATTCTGGACTCTTCATAACTGCAGAGTCGGCTACTTTGGTAGTTGCTGTGATGGGCAGGTGTGGCATTGCCATAGGTACAGGTGCTGTGTGTTCTTGTGAAACACCATTGGCCGGTGAGTTTTCCCTTAAAGGCACAGTGGAGTTTTCTGATTGGATAGAGGGAGGTTAACATGGTTTGTGGGTAAATATATAACCATCGAAAAGCATAACTTCATGGAGCACTGAAGGAATCATGCGTAATACCTGCTAACGGCAAATGTCCATTCTCCAACCCTTGGGTAACGGGTGCTGGATCTACTTCAATGGGTTCGTCCCTCTCAATGCTCTGGTAGAGAGAGAGAAGCATATTTATTTACTTTGATTATTAAAACCAGTCCCAATTAGGCAATGCTTTCACTCGGTCTAAGAAATATTTTCCAGACTTAACAACTAGTGTTTTAGCTCTGTGATGTTTATTTTCATATGTGGCTTTAGCAGCTTCCTCTCTGTTCATCACCTGTTGTAGTGACATTAATAACCCAGAACAGCTGACAGCAGCTTCTAATGAGTTTATCTGACTGCCAAGTATATTTGATGCATTTAAAACGTATTTTGTAAAAAGCTTGTTTTGAAGCTATTTGTATTAAACACATTCAGCTAAATTCTTCGTTGAATTATGAAAACGAACAATCCATTTTCGATCTATATCTTAAGCCCATTGAGTCTGAAATTTGCGTCCAAAATTTGCGCACGTTAAAAAGTAAATACGACCTCACGTTGTGTCAATCACATTTACACACTGCCTCCAATATTTTCGTCCGTCATAAAAAAATTCGGACCGTGTTCGATTTTCTGCGTTTTCGCATCCGTATCAAGCATTTTGAGTGGCCTTTTTTAACAATTCAGAGACACCGTATAAACGAGAGCCAAATACGAAAAAACGCATACGAAAATTTCGGACTGTATGTGCAAAGACCTTTAACTTAGAAAAT
Organism: Triplophysa rosa; assembly: GCF_024868665.1. Taxonomy (NCBI): domain Eukaryota; kingdom Metazoa; phylum Chordata; class Actinopteri; order Cypriniformes; family Nemacheilidae; genus Triplophysa; species Triplophysa rosa. The sequence continues at coordinate 14,164,112 of NC_079903.1, read as the reverse complement.
GTATGGTTCCATATTTATATGTTATCATAGTTTAGTGCAGTTTTGTTGTTTTTGCAGATCCTTTTTTGTCAGACCCTGGTCACTATGAACTCTGAAAGAAATGAAAAAAAAAACCTACTCAGTTCTTGCGTTTTCCACTAAAAAAAAACATGTAACAGAGGACAGAAAATAATGACAAGTGTAGTCTAATATCCACCTTAAATGTATAAGTAATGTACTCAAATGGCACTGTTTTCCAGAAGAAAGACAATACACAGTTTAGATGTCTTTAAAAATCTAATAATTTGATTTAATATTTAATAATTTCTCCTAGAGATTAAATGAGGAGCAAATGGAAACTTTTGCCTAAGTCTCTGATATTTCTCATGAGAAATATCACATAGAAATCTCACAAATGTACCCAATAAGGTTTTAGACAACAATGTCAATATTGTTGAAGATTTCAATATAAACTCAAACAATTCAATTTACCAGATTATTTTACCAATACAGTCTACATTACTTTACAGATCTTAATATATTTAAAATTTTACGTATTTTAACAATTGTGTCATTTGTTTCTTTATTTCTACAAATTTTTGAAGAAACATCCAAGACTCAGACAGTAAAACAGAACTGAGAGGTATGAAAAGCAACAACATTTTCCTTTGGGTTGTAATAAATGTACCCAATACCAATGAATATCAATCCACGGTGCCACTAAAAAAAGGAGGATCCTTTAGAAAAGACCCAGTCCCATCTCTACACTATAAAGCTTAAATGGGATCCTGTTCAGGAAAAGCGAGCCAGCACTCAAACAGGATAAGGACCACAAGACAACTAATGTGATTATTCAATGAACTTTAATCAGAGAGATGAAAGAATCGGACATTCCTCAGTGGCTCCAAAGGAGTTTCTTCAGGAGGGTACATTCAGCCATAGTGATGTAATCTTATCACAGAATAATGATAAGATCTGATTGATGGCTTCACTATCAGGCTCACTATGGGGTCGTGTAATGTTTGAAGGAGACTAATGGTGCAAGTCACCTTTAAAAATAAATTACGGCTCTGGATCAGTGTTGCTGTGGCTCATCAGTGTAGATATGACTGCTTTGCAGATCTATTTTAATCTTTCATAGCCACTCATGCGCACTCTTCTTACCTAAATACAAGAACGCATGGTGTGGACAACATTGCAAAAACATAACATGTTGTTAGGAAGATAGATACGCAAGCTGAGAAAGATGATTAATTTAGTATTCGGTTTGCATGTCTTCAATCGGAAAATCATTTATGTCAGCGAGGTTCAGATTGTTACATTCGAAAGCCATGTATTATGTAGCAGTCTATTGGAAACAAGTCAATGCAGATTTTTATTTGCATTTAGCTCTTGGCGTGTGCTAATTTTGGACCGTGCTGACGCAAGACGTTCATAGGATTGTTTCATGAGACCTCAACCATCAAGTTGTTTTAAAGCTACATATGTTTGGAATTTTAGCTGCAATGAGCAAACCGTGAGCAAAATGAGCAAAAGCTGATTGTTTCCTAAAGGGGTTGCTGACCGTTTGTTAATGCTCTGGAAGAAAACCAAAAGAATGACCGTGCATCTCGTGAGCTGCCATCAATGACCTGGCAGCCTATCTACATCTGTATCTGTATGGGCTTTAAAAAGCTCCTTTGTGAAGTGGCGTGGCTCTTACTGGTACATGCAAACACATGGTAATATACACACGCGCATACACCTACACACACCACTATTGAGTCTCAAAACAAAATGTGCTTTCAAGCAAAGGCTATAAGGAAGTGTTTGCCCTTTTGCTGAGGGTATGAGTGCATGCACATGCACGTTTATATGTGCTTAAAAATTAACAGCTAAAATATGTTTGAATACAGTTTTACAAGAGGAAAAAACATCCTCAGATGCAGAGACTTATTGAAACAGTGAGGAAAACAGCAGGTGACATCACATCAAAAGAATGTTAAAGGGGCGTGCGTATGGGAGAAGTTAGTCGTGAGCAGCTGTCTGTCCTACTGAGAACAGGAGATACACAAAATGCACCCTATCCGTGAAATGTATCCCACTTTGATTTGTTGGCTGAACACACAGGTTCTCAGCTCAGTCCAGCGATAAAGCTGTAGCACTCTTGTAGCGCTGCACTATGTCATGTGTCAGTCCTCTAGGGGATATCTGAAGACACGTGGCCCGGCAAGAATGCATGCTCACAGATTGAAAACCTCCAAGAAGTCCTTTTCTTTATCTGGTTTTAGTATTTTTGTAAACCACTGCACACCCTGCAGCCACCATTTTAAGGTTTGTATTTGAAATTCCTCCCAAAATGTATCGGTTCAGGGCTCTGTTTTAGCAAAGGTCACCTACTGCATGGCCCCCAGGCTAAATTAAGAGGTCTAGTGGGAATCCAACCCCACCCATCCCTCACGTTCACTGAACTCCATGTATACACACACACACACACGCACACACACGCACACACACACACACACACACACACACACGCACACACACTTACATCAGTTATTTTTCCAGGAACGACTCATTCTTTTTCCCATTAAATGCATCATGCCATTAACAGAAAGGAGCAATAAAACAAGTGAAGGAAATAAGGAGGTAAAATGTAAACTTAGAAAAGTTTTCCAGCCACACAAGAGAGAAAAATGAGGACAGTGCATCCCCTTGTCCTCACGTCTCCTGTACGTGCTGTTCCGCCATAACCGAGGACATTGAAAACAATGCGACTCCTGTGGAGAGCACGATTGTCTCACAGACTAGACAAAATAGACAACTATAGACGACCGATTGAAAACAAATGTATTTGTTCTGCTAAACACAAAGGAAGATATTTGTTAGAATGTCAGTAACCGAACAAATCTCGTCCCTCATTAACTGCCACAGTAGGGAAAATAAATACTATGGGAGTCAATAGGGGACGAGATCTGCTCGGTTACTGACATTCTACCAAATATCTTCCTTTGTGTTTAGCAGAACAAAGAAATGTATGCAGGTTTGGAACAATCTGAGGTTGAGTAAATGACAGAATTTTCATTTTTGGGTGAACTATCCCTTTAATCACACTGAGGCAGGTGAAAGAACAAGAAAAGGCCTTTGGGGGTCTTCGGTCTGTTCGTTTTCTTCTGCGTAAACAATAAACCAAATACCTTTGAATGCGGTTACCACGTACACCCCACTCTGAATGAGACAACATAATGAATGTACAAAGCAGCACTAAAGAAGACAATGAAGTCTTCTCATAAAAAACTTTCAGGCGAGTCTACATGCAAAATGAAGATTTTCCCCAGCGTGCTGGCGGTCTGCCTGAGCAATGCTGGGGTGCAAAAAAAAGACTTTTCTGCAGATACTGACAAGGTTCTATTGTATATAATCTTGATGGTGAGTGAAATAAGAGCAGAACAAAAATGCATTGCAGAATGTGGTGAGCCGACCATTGTTAGCACGGAGCTGTTCTGAAGAGAGACTGATAGAGATGAATGCCAGTTTTGATGAAGCGCTATGTGTGTGCGTCTGATTTTAAACATATCTGAGGAGATATTTTTGCCTCTTGATGACATTTGAGATTCTTGGAACGCTGCTGTGGCGGGGGAATGGAATGGAACATAAACAACAATAGCGGGCATGTTTGTGGGAGAACTTTAGAGGGTTCAGCGGGCTAATTCCAGCCTCTGTCACTCAAATCCTACAGATAGGCAGCTCTTACAAGGCCCTCTATGGTATTAATAAATGATGGTGCCATTTATATTTTCCAATATACAAATAGCTTGGCTCAGTTTTGGAGCTGGAGGTTCACAAACAGGGAAAGCAGAACGAGTGTGAGAACTTTAAGGCATTCATCAAACCGGTGACTGAAATAACGTTTTTGGTTTGACTAGCGGTAATTTAAAGGTTGTTTTTCCTGTTGTTACCGATATTGGGAAGTCTGCAGGGATGGAAGATCTGTAAGGGACTTTGCTCTGTAATTTCCTACACAAACTCAAGTGTGCATGGAAAATGTGGCCCAAACACCTGTTTTTTCAAAGCACAACAAAGCCTACAATTTCTCTCTGCAAGCACATAACAGAATTGAAGGAAAACCTGTGAAGAGAGAGACACAGTGGGAGTCTTTTGAACAATCAGACGCGGGTGAACTTAAACCTTACTACAAGCATTCCCGATGATCTCTCAGGAAGCCGGCTGTGCTTCATTTTAAAAACTCACACAAATACACACAAATTCATAGATGCACAAATTCATAGGTGCACAGTTGTACAAAAAGTCAAAGTGTGCAGTTGTCAACCTAAGCAGCTGTTTTCAAATGACCTGTCTAGGGCTGTCATCAGTAAGACACAACCTGGAACATTTTTTTCTGTGTCCTATGGAAGGGGACCACCTAAAGCAGGGGTGTCCAAAGTCAGTCCTGGAGGGCCAGTGTCCTGCAAAGTTTAGCTTCAACCCTAATCAAACACACCTGAACAGCTAATCAAGGTCTCACAAAGCAGACTAGAAACTTCCAAACAGGTGTGTTGAGCCAAGTTGGAGCTAAACTCTGTAGGACAGTGGTCCTCCAGGACCGACATTGGACACCCCTGACCTAAAGTCTATTGGACTGGAAGCTACATTTACAGTGTAAACTGGGTCTGATCCTTAAAATTCACTTAAAGGGATAGTTCACCCCAAAATCACCTCTTGTCATTTCAAACCTGTAGGACTTTCTTTCTTCTGCAAAACACAAAAGATGACAGAAGAATATTGGTAAGCGAACAACGGTGGTACCTATTTACTTCTATTGTATGGACACAAAACCAATGCAAGTCAATGAGTACCGCCGTTGTTCGGTAACCAACATTCTACAAAATATATTTTTTGTGTTCTGCGGAAGAAAGAAATGTCATACAGATTTGAAATGACAAGAGGGCGAGTAAATGATAACAGAATTTTCTTTTTTTGGGTGAACTATAGGATTCAGTCATTGTAAATATCAACAGAAAGTTAAACTTTACTGTACATTGTTGAACATACAGTATATACACTGTATATAAAAAACTGCATATGTCCAGATGAGTCAATGAATGTTGAGAAACCCCTGCAGACTGAAACCATGTAGCCGTCTTCGACATGATTTGCTGTGGCGTGTGTAAGGAGATGTAGCCCAAAGGTATATCTACAGCCCCCCCTGCACATTGAAAATACAGACCTGGTCAGTGGTCAAACATACCGCCCCCGGGTCAGAAAGACCACATGAATCACGGGGTTGAACATTCAAGGACTACACACCAGTTTCCACTCAATATTTAAGAGCTTAGCCATGGTTTAGCATTTCTCACCACCAGCTGAAATTTCAACAGCCTTGTACCCTGCTCCGGTAACAAACACATGGGCAAACACAAGCGGTAATATGACTCCACTCATAGTAGATAGGGCTTTGAGCTCGGATAACTGAAAGGACTGCACTAGACAGTCACGAAGCAGGAATTCCTCATCTAACCTCTCCGAGTGTCTGTAATGGTGCATATGCATTCTTTCTAGGCAGGACAATGGTTCCTGAGGGGCAGTGAGGTCATCCCGTAAACAGAGAATTATTAACCTGTAACCACGGAGATGAAATACATGGCATTGTCTGGAAGTAATTAAGAGCCAGGGGCATCATGGGAGCGGTTGGATCCTCTCCTCAGCTCCCCTATTCACAATCTGTGCTCTCTTTCTCACATTCTCTCACTCTCCGCTCTTTCTCACCATCACTCTTTATTCACTCTCTTCTCGGCACTGCACTGTATTAATAACTGTGCAAAGGTTTTTGTTCCGCTCCTTCACCTCTGCCAGGAATCTGTGCTGGACATGGAGATCCAAGCAGGGCGATGGGAGAAGATTAAACGATCTGTTCCATTGTGAGCGCTCTGGCATCGGCCCAAGGCCGAGCTAGAAATGTTAAACATCTCACACAAATGTTCACCCTTTAAAGCCTTGTGAGGTCTGCTTGGCTACCTGGCAGATGATCCAAATACAGGAAACTCACAACATCAAAAGTAAATTTAAAGCTGTGCAATCGAAAAACGTACTTTCTAGCTTTATGTAACTGAGGTGTAACGACTTAAAAACACTTCAATGGCAATATACAATCAAATATCAAAATTATGTTAGCATGCTTGTGTCCCTGTGGGCATCTGCGTGTGCCAGTATGCATCCACTGAGATTGTGAGTGTGCTCTAACAGTTTCCACAGATAACAGACGTGCAAATCTTATCTTTCTTCAAACCCAATCTCCTCTCGTTCACTCACATGCCCTGAAGAACCACAGCCAAACACACACACACGTCCTCCGACAGGCGTCAAAGCGCCTGACATTTACAATGCAGTACTATGTTGAGGCACAGTAGAATCAAAGATAACCCACTGACCCTCCAACAATTTATAAGCATCAGCATTAATGAAGGGCAAAGGCTGCTCTGTGCTCAGGGGCTTAGGTGGCGGATTGTGAAAGTGCGGTGGGACCACGGTCCACAGGTGGGGTTCCCGGCCAAGAACCTGTCCTCTGTGATCCAAGTTTGAGTGACTCCGAGAGGCCCAGCAGCGGTAAATCCCAGTGGAGAAAGGAGGAGGGTGAGCTGGGTGTTCTTTAAATCCTGACTCACCCAATGTACTTCAAATGAGGCAGAATGTCGACACAATGGTCCATTGAAACCGCAGAAATGCTGCGGTAATTGGCAACAGCGATGCAGGGCTCCTCCGCACAGACAGCGCAGAGCGGGGGCAGAGCTTAAGGCATTCTGATGGTCTCCTGAACTCTGAAAGCGGAGGGGAACACAAGATGCTCCCAACATAAGATGGGAAACTGAGATAACAGGGCAGCGAGAACCAAAGTTTAAGATTTACTCAGGGAAATCACAGAATTGTGAGTTCTAGCTGGGTGATCTCATTGGTTTTATAGCTATTTGGACGTAAAGTGTATAAATATTGAGATACATAATACTATTAACGTATTTACAGTATCTGATAGGTAAACTTTTACGCATGTGCATAATTTCAGATACAGTACATATGAGTATTAACATTTCAGTGATGAAACTGATATCCGGCACGATGATAGAAAGCTTTGCTTAAACAGAATTTAATTGTCATCGAAGCTTAAACATTATAAAAAAGATCAAATTAAAACACTGTTGATGTTAGAATCTAATATTAAAGTGCGTGTTACTCATTTATCGATTTATAGGAAATTTGGTATATGCAGTGAGTGAATAAAATGATAATGACATTTTTATCCGTTTTTTTTAAATATATCCAACAAAATCAATTTAGAAATCATAAATTATTTTGCATACAAATACCTTGAAATACTAATGAGATCACATTGACTGTTGCGGGAGAAGAATTACTGAACTATAAACACACTATATAAGAGCATCTGAAACAGTGTTTCATGTGAGAAAGAATGAAAGTTTGTTTGAGAGATTACAAAAAGGCACCACAGATACAGTGGCGGCAGTCTGAGATTGAGCACAGGATAAACTGTATTTCCCCAGAACAAAACAACAGGCTCAGGAATCAGAGACATGGAGTTAGAAGAAAGATAATGTCTGGGACTGCTGATATCTGCAGGTGCTCACAGCTCAGCCACATGGAGACAGGCCAACTCTCTCTCTCCTCATCTTTTTCCTTCAGGCTGTGACCGAAGCGTAGGGAGCGCTTCACAGACCTGCCACAACAGTCTCTGAGTGTTTTACACTCCCAGAATGCAGCTCTCTCATTATGTGGTTGACAGGTGTGGATGTGGCAGAGAAGATAACAGCCTTGTGTTACCCGTGTTTACTGACTCTCACTCACAGCCAAAGTCAACTGCACTTCCAGCCACCAAAATTACAATGATTTAAAACGACAAGGATAACAAATCTAAAACATGACACCCAAATAAGACCTTATGGAGAAAGCCAATTCGATGTCATGCATGTTACAGTATTTTTGTATGGCTTAAGCGGAAACGTAAGAAAAGAGCAGATGTCAGGAGTAATGACAGCGCAAAGTTTCAAGTTAAATGCGTCTGAGTTTTTCTTCAGCAGCTGTTACGAAGTGACAGGTTGAACTACTCGGGACAACAGACACAATCTAAAACCTTATTGAGTCATTGGTAAGCGGCAACCTTCCAGTCTCTCTCGTGAAACCAACATGGAAGTGACTTAAAATGCAATTCATTGACTGGCTGCTAGAGACTGGCTCCAAAACAGAGCAGAATCGCAGAATCTGAGCCCCATGTTAAAATATCCAACTTTAGCAGAGAAAAACATGTTTACAGCCTGGTACAAAAAATATTTTGGTCTAATTAGCTAATTTTGCCCTTCATGACAACTGTGATGGGGGTGAATTTTTTTATAACTCATCTGTTTAAAGTATATTAAGCCTTAAATTCTGCATAATTAAGGGTGTGGCCACTTGAGTGACAGGTGGTTTCACCAACCAAGCACCTCAGCTCCCACAATGCCCTTTTTTATTATCCGGGAGTGACGTACTGCCAAGATGGCGACAGCAGGCTCCGCTCACTTTAGGCTTCAAAATTGCTCTTCACAAACCGCCGGGTGACATCACGGACACTACATCCATGTTTTATACAGTCTATGCTGTTGAAGAATTGCATCATGTGCTAACTGTAAGATATCTCCTAAAATATCCTTTACTGGGAAGAATTTATAGTATAAATATGCAAATTACAAACTCTCAAGTGACAAAAGACACATGCTTTGAATGGATAACATATCGCATTCTATTAGAAACGTACTGTAATTCAGCACAATCTTTGTTTTTAACTAAATTCTCTTTTGATTTTTAACCAACCTTTCTGCCATAAAACTAAACGATCTAAATGATAAAAAAGAAAAATCATTTCAGGGCCTGTCAAGACAAATTATGTCTTTATTATGTCTCTACAAAAACATTTAGTGGGTCTGTATATGTTTCAGCATTTAACTCCTTCTCATGTCTAAATATTTAGCTTTACACATAGTTCCTCTCACCCCATCGCATCACCCTGTTCCTGGAAGTACAGAATGACCTCACACTAAGTCATGCTTTACCTTCTACACATTCTCACATAACACACACACATACACACACACACGCATCTCGGCTCCACATTACTCACATTAGTTTTGCTGGTGACTGCAAAGGTGGCTCTGCTGGAGAAGCGTGTGGCACTGGGGCTGGAGGCAGATCCACTCGCAGAGCCTGTCAGGGCTGTCACACTGGGTGCCACGGTGCCGGTTAGAGAAGGTGGAGACTGGCGCCCTGCGGTGCTGCTGTTTATCTGCGGTGGAGGTGATCCTCCGCTGAGGAGGGGACTTCTATCACACACCGAACCAGTCAGCATCTCTACCTGCCGTGTGAGGGCCTCAAGTTGGCCCCTGAGCTGCCGGTTCTCCTGCTGCAATTGGGCCACGGCTCGACCCAGAGGTCCACTCATATGAATGGCCTCTTCCAACCTCCGCTCAATGCCCAGCTTGAAAGCGCTGACATCCACGTGGATCTCGCGCACGGCATCCCGTAATGTGTTTTCGTAGCGGGCCAAAGCTGCACACACTGTCTCTCCTTCCGGAGAACCCTCGGCCACTGATGCCAGAGGACCTGCGTCCATCTCCGCCTTGAGTCCAGGCACTAACACCTTTTCTCCCCAACCAAGAATCCAACAGCAAAATAAGATCTGCCTCTGTTGTTTGTCTCTCTTTAAAATTGTTTACAGTCCCAGATCCAAAGAAATCCAAGGGAATTAAACCATATAGACCTGTTGAGGTAAAACACAGTCAGAACCAATGCATCTACATTTTCAAGCTTAGTATAGTTCCACGAGTTCGCCTATGCAGATAATAATGATAATGCAGGGTAGAAGGTATGCGTATGTGACGTGCTGTCCGGGGAGAGGGCTCAGGGCCAGGTATAAGCCCGAACCCAGAGCGCTCCCCCCGTTGTCCTGCGGGAGCAAAACGGGCTCGTGGTGAGGAGCCGGGGTGGTGAAGGGATGCTTGGAGAATGTAGAGAGAATGCAGGTAAGACGGCTTGTCTATTTGTAGAAAACTTCTCTTGTGCTGATAGGGTAGATGCTGTGATTGACGGACCAGCCGGGTTGATTATCTGATCACGCTCCTACCGAACTTAGTTAATTAAATCATAATTTCTCTTGTTTTTCAGTAAAATTCTATAAGCATTTCAATGTTTTAATATAAAAATTTACTTTAAGTAAAAAATTACTATTTGGTCAATTTAATTCAAAGTCAAAACATTTATTTCATTCCTATTTGGTTTTAAGCAAAAAAACAAACTGTGTTCAAAAAATCATGCTAAAGCCTGTAAAGACAAATTATGTCTTTATTATGTCCTTACAAAAACATTTAGTTGGTCTGTATACACATTTCACTATTTGACTCATCCTTATGTCTAAATATTTAGCTTTACATCCTCCTACCCCATCACAACACCCTGGTCCTGCAAGAAGCTTGTTCTAAGCATAAAGTAAATTTCATTTAATTATTTTAAAACACGGCTTTAACATTATTTTGCTAAGTAAATCTGCCCTGTTAAGAACTGAAAATTAGAAGATGGTAAGACGATGTCTGAAAATGAAAGTATTAACCAAAGCTCAACCAACATAATGGAGAAAAGAAACGTTATCACGTAACTTAAATATGTATACTGTGTGAGTATGAGTGTGTTTACAAACCTGTGAATTCAGAACGAGTCCTCCGTTATTTCCCGGCTGAATATGAATGTTACAGCTTCGCCCGGCGTGCTTTAAAGTACTTAGAAGAGCTCTCACAGTCACGTAAAACTCCCACAACTCCTGCAGTCCGGGGGAGGGAGCAAAGAGAGGGTGGGAACAAGAGAGAAAAGGAGCAGAGATAGAGCTCCATTTACCCCAGTTCACCCTCCTGCTTTCCACTGTATCACAACACAGTGCTCTGTCTCTGCTGTCTCTCACTCGCTCTCTTGCTCACTCACCCGGTGCATTATCTGTCAGATAAAGGCCAGCGCTCGTGTTACTCTAGCTCAAGGAGATCGCTGACTGTCTTATAGTCTCACTGGAGCTGTCATGTCCCATATCGCATAGGAACAGACACACATGTTGTTTTCCGAGTCTGGATTTGGAGCATTACAGGTGGTGGGGTCACGAAAAAAGACGAGTCTCAAGAGTTGTCCGTTTACGCTATGAAAACTGAAAATGTACGTTAGATTTAAAGAGACAGGTCACCTAAAACGATAATGCATAATTTAAAGAGACAGTTCACCCAAAACTAAAACCCATTATTTATTTAAAGGGGTGCTGCAACGGTGTGTCATGCATTCTGACTTCTTTACAATGTTAAACGTGCTGTCTTCTCATGCTTAACATGGTCAACTTGTCAAAAAAGAGTTGGGCGTATTACGTAGTATTTCTGTGCTCGATACCCTCCCCCAGCGATCGTACAGGTTTCGTAAAGTTTTTTATCGAACATATAAAACTGTTCGTAACAATTTGTTAGTCCCTTATTGGACAATTCTCCCGGAAAAGCACAGGGCAGCAAGGAGAGCAGAGAAGGAGCATGAGCAGACGTCACTTGTGTGAGCAGAGAGAGGAGAGAGAGAGAGAGAGAGAGAGAGAGAGAGAGATAGAGAGAGAGAGAGAGAGAGAGAGAGAGAGAGAGAGAGAGAGAGAGAGAGAGAGAGAAGAGAGAGAGGCATACGTTCGCGAAGTTCAGGTGTTTGTTTGTTCACTGCATTTGGGTGATGAATGTTATGTAAACGGTGGATATAACGCTGGATTTGGAGATCGTTTGAAACTGATACTATATGGAGCCGTCCCAGCGCTAAAAGATGCTGGACATGAACCGCATGCGGTGAGTGAAACTGATGTCTGTGTTTTGTTGGCAATGGGTGCTTTAGTTCAGCCTATCCCTCCCCCCCGCACGCGCCGTAAAAAACGTACAGCTGTATCTATCTTTTATAAATGCGATCAAACTAAATACTCTTCGAAGATACGAAGTATGCGATACTACTCTATAGGTACTCAAGATTAATATGAGATTGGCAGAAACCGCGTGTGTTAGGGCCGCTTTAATCTCATGTTTTTATTGAAATTAACCTTCAAAGTTTGACTTTCAGTCAGGTTGAATCACACATTTAAATACAATGCCTGAAGAATTCAAGCCATTGCAAAATTCTTTTACTTTTCCAAAACCATCTTGTTTTCTCGCATGATCAATCAAATCCAAATAGTAATTGATTACATTTCAAGACTCGAGTTTACTGTTTAGAGTGAAAAGACAGAAACAATAGATTTAAAGGAAGTGGGATGTTTGCGTATGTGTTTGTCATCTGTGGGTAGAGGGAAGAGTGCCACAGGACGCAGAGAGAGCAAACACTCCTAAAGATCAGATAATGAGGTACAGGGGGGCTCTGGGTTGCACTGGGGCATAATAGCCTGTGGTCCGACCACTACAATGAGTCCTGGCCAACGGACTGAAATAACTTGACATTCCAGTCCACTGTTTACTGTAAACACTGGAAGCCGCGGGAGAGCAGAGGTGATTTACAGCTGTACACAGTGGACATGTGCTTGTCTGCTTTATATAACAGAGCTGTGTGTGAAGACTGAGGTGAAGGAAGATCTCTCTTTATCGCTCAGAGTCGTCCACAGAATATCTGAAAATCTGTAAGCAGGGGCACTTTATAAAGCACAAAATATGACCCAAAACTCTTCTCTCTCATCCTTCAGGCATCTGATTCTTTCATTCCCCATCAGTCTTCTAAATAAGATTTCCATCTTGCGATGATGTCAGACTTTCGCGTCAGGCACGGGTTGTAAATGTCTCTCAAGATCAACAGCAGGCACACAAGGAATGGCACAATGCCGTAGTTTGTATTATATCTAACACAGCCAGCATCTCTTTTCCTTATCTGATCCCATGATGGATGCTAGTGATTTTGAGCATGCAGAGGAGATTGATGCAAGCCGAGCGGAATGCATCAGACACGCTACTTGGATCAGTAGCGCTAAGATGGACCAGCGCAAGACCCCACATGCTCATGCAAGGCCTCTTATCTGAGGGGAGATCAGCGATACAGATAACCTGAGCAGGTATTGCAACAGAGAAGGATGTGACCAATATAAAACTATGACTAACGTTTTTTTTGTTCCCAGGGAGCTGCTGAGCCCCAGGGATCTTTGGATATTAGGCAACAGCTGACATATAATCTTGACATGACTCACCGAGCTGTATAACATGCGGTCTGAACTGAATACAGTCATTGTGACAAATTAATACAAAACTGATTTGATAAGACAAACAACCGTTAAGCCAGATATTCAGGTCTGCTTTTACTGTAAAAAGACAAATAATACAGGTTTGTTGTGCTTTCTGTAATGATGTAAGTATGTTGGACTTACCACAGTTGTTACACGAGACTTTTTTTCTCAACTATTTAAATTTTCTATAAACTGTTCATTAGTTCACTCAAAAGGCAGCTTTTTTAATTCAGGAGAATGAGGCATGCTGGGAAACATGTAGTAAACAAAAATGAGGGCAGCCACAAATCATGCATTCTTCTTCACCACACTTCAACACTCAGTTTAAACCACAAAGACAGCAGCACATACTGGTTTCCCAACCACATTCACCATGATGACATAGCGTATGGAGCAAAACGTCTGATCGCACTGAGAAAATGTCAAACCGTCAGTCTAAACAACAGGGTTTCATTCTCAGTTTGAATAAATGACGATTAGAACCTTACATGGCCTTCATCTGCAAGATGGGTGTTGACAAAGTGATCCCTCCGAAAAACAAAACTCCATTCACTTCACCACGTGCCAGCTGTGGCTGTGCTGAAAACAAGTCTGCGTGGCCGTCACATCATAGTTTCCATGGGAACGCTGATGTCTAAACATGTTAAAAAGAAAAACAGCCAGATGATGATGTCATAGTTGTTTCAAAGTCAATTTAATGAAGCACACATGGTGCCAAGTAAGAGACATAGAGTTTGGAAAGCAAAAGAGAAAACAATAAAACAGATATGAAGTTTTTTTCAATAATTTTGGCAACTCTGAAGCACTGCAGAGATGCGAATTATGGAGGCTAAACTGGGGTGTGAGTTATAGTTGAAGAGTGATTATATATATCTGAACCAGAAGTGGTTTATTTTGCAGTCACATAAAGCGTTCACGCACCTACATCATCGAGACAAGGTGACGTCATTATATGCAATACAAAGTAGCCTGTCCTGTATTTAAAATAGGTCTGGTGTGGACTCAGAGAGTGACCCAAAAATGAAAATTCTCTCAGCACTTCCCCTCATGTCATTCCAAACCCGTATGACTAATTTTCTTCTGCAGAACACATAAGAAGAAACATCATTCACCTCCATTGACTTCCATTGACACAACTGAGACACTTTTCTCAAAATATCTTCTTCTGTGTTTCACAGATAATATACAGGTCATATACAGGTTTTAATGACATGAGCATCAATAAACGACAACAGGGTTTTTATTTGAGGGTGAACTATCGCCCTTTGCTTGTGAGAGAAATGGAACAGAGGTGTGGAGGAGGGGGACACATTCTCCAAACACCAGCCGACCTCCTGAGATGCCTGGCTCCGAATAATTACAGCCCAGCTCTCCCTGTGCAGCCAAGATGGGCTGACTGAGCCATACGTCACTGCTATGCTGGGCAAATACAAATAAAGAATCGTTCATCTGCTAAACCACACAACATACTGTATACAAATATGGAAACACATACCAGGAAACGTAAATCGTAATGAAATTTGAAGTGCCGATGGGGAAGGGCAAATAGTCATAAGCTTCAAAAACTAAATAATCCATGCGATGCCTTTTGTAGCACTAAATGCATACTGTATATCAACAATTCATTGTCCCATTTATGTCTTATGATAAACAATTGAGGAGAACTATCTTCTCAGACACAGTTCCGCTCATGAGCTATAAATACAAAAACCTCTCAGAAAAACCATTTGACTCTGGGTTAGCATGCCTATGGAGAATATTATAAGATTAGTGCCATACCACATCAGGACTCACCGCGAAAAAAATGACTGCCTTTTTAGGGAAAGATTACTTAAACCCCAATGGTCAACATTGTATTTAATCCTCTGTAAAAAAAGTGGTCTAGCGGTCTTCTGGAATCTCTTTTGCACTGAAGAAAGTTATTCCAACTCATCTCATCCTTGAAATAAGATGCTTTATGTGGGCTTCGTAAGTACAAATGGCCACAAGTGCATATGTAATTAATACCGTGTGATGCCTTAATATCACATCTGGATTTAGGTCGAGTTTTGCTAATGTTCCATTCTCTAACGACACTAGAAAAACCACAACATCCTTCAAAATGAAATATACTGTTAGTCTGCACCTTGCTCAACGTTTAGGAAGAACAATGGGGAAATGAGAATACTCAATGAAAGCATTCTGGAAAGTGGAAATCTCATTTAGATTACATGAGATAAAGTCAACCACAAAGCTTCAGCAGCAAGAAGTGATGTTGTGATAACATGCACTATCGGGTTTGTTCAAAATTATAATGCATGCATTTACATTACATTTTACATTATGCTGCCATTAAAGCAAAACGGACTCATGCCAAATACTACACAATTATAAAATCAATGTTACAATTGTTACAATTGTTACAATTGTATATTAGTCTAATTGTCATGTGATGTCAAAACTACATAAAAGCATTTGTGCACGTGTGCAATTACCAATGCTTAAACAATGAATACCACACTCAACAAATCCAAAAACTTGCCTCGAGAAGCCATTTCCTGAGAACCAGGAACTATCAAACTCTCCCCATGCCAAGACAAATAGCCTACTTAAGCAGTGATAGATTTTCTAGCAAACAAGAGTGATGCAATAACAGCAACTCGTGCCAGATCACATTTCTGTCATATCCATCTATTGTTTCTGCAATCTGCTCTGCTGCACAGAAACCCAGCTAACCTCCCAGAATCCTCTTCCCCGCAGCTGCCTCATACAGCATGACATCATTCTTTTCCTTTAAGCGTTCGAACGTGAGGCCACTTAGTCTTTAAGCACGCACATACAGAAGCAGACACACAACTATGCATTTGGAAGATCATCATTGGTCATAGTGTCACCGTGCTGAGAGGGATGAGTTTGGAAGGCTGTGCGCATTATTTGACCATGGTGCTGGTGTTCAAGATGCCAGATGAGAGTTTCATGAGCTGTGCTCACAATGTGCATTTTGGTTTGTCGCTTGGGAGAAGAAAAACATATTTTTTCTATTAGTGGTTGATGTCAGCACGTACGATAGCGGTCAATGGAAGAAAAAACAAGCTAAGAGCCTGTCAAAGAATGAAATGAAAATATATGGAAGTAACATAACTGACATGCGTTTATAAACCCGTCACTTTTGACTGCTGCAATAGTGCAGATTATAATTAAATACGTGTGTATCTTTAACTGAGGTCACTTTTATGTCCCAAAATATGTTTTACCTATTTGTTTTGGATATATGTGACCCTGGATCACAAAACCAGTCTTAAGTAGCACGGGAACATTTTTAGTAAAAGCCAAAAATATTTTGTGTGGGTCAAAATTATCGATTTTTCTTTTATGCCCCAAATCATTAGGATATTAAGTAAAGATCATGTTCCATGAAGATATTTTGTAAATTTTTTACCCTAAATATATACAAACTTTATTTTTATGAGTGGATGGCCTGTTACAGTGCCTCTGATTAACAACTTCAAAGGCAATTTTCTCAATATTTTGATTTTTTTTTGCATCCTCAGATTCCAGATTTAAACCGTTGTATCTCGGCCAGATATTGTCCGATCCTGACAACTCATATATCTATAGGAAGTTTAATTATTCAGATTTCAGATTATGTAAAAATCTCAATTTCGAAAAATTGACTCATAAGACTGGTTTTCTTGTCCAGGGTCACATATGAAGGTCATATTAAAACCATACATATTTTATGGTTTCAATATAGTTACATATCATGTTTAAAATGGTTACAATAGTTTAACAAATGTCTTTTATATACATTTTATGTTTTTACCACATCATTTCAATATTTTAATCCATTATGTACATCCAGTATTCATTATAAAAATATAAGTAAGTACATTTTTGTAATCTAAAACTAAGAGTGAAATAATTAACCATAGACAAATATTGTGTATTATATTGTGTATTCAATATTTCTTAATTCAAATCGTTTAAGAAAATAAAAAACACCAATTTAATAAACGCTTTTTATGATTTTAATGGTTACCATCACATATCAAGAAAACGTTCATCCTGAATTCTTAACATCTGCTTTGTACTTTAAACTTTTAAGGTGACAGTCTCCAATTCAGCTTTATTCAAAGCATTGCTCGAAACACCCACAACCAAACAAAAGCTTGTGTGAAAGCGAGGGACTGTAAGCCCCTTCAAAATCTTTCATTTGGTGTGTGCGGTTCACCATGACGGCTGAGAGGCCCTTTAGAGGCCCCTGCAGGTGAATTAAACTGAGTGTGTGTGTGCATGTGTAACATTCGCAGTTGTTTGAGCACAAAAAGACTTTGGAATGACCACATAGAGTGAGATATAACACACTTCTAACATGAACTCTTTGCACTCAAACTGGCCTTTCACACAAATCAAACTCATTAGCCTGTTTTAGAGGACCTGTCAGCTCAGAACGAAAGTGTTGCAAGATTTGACGTGGCTTACGTGAATGTATACTCACCTGTGAGAGGGATCAGGGGCAAACGTAGGGAATCACTCACCTGCATGGGTGTGTGGTCGTGCTACACTAACATCATCTGCCTCTGGCGGATGTTAACACTTTACGAATCATTAGCAACAGGGCCCCCTAGTAAAAATATAACGAGACAACATGATAAGATACAGGTGATACAATATATTTATGTAGATGAAGGTGTGAGATGATTGAAAACAAAAGCATCAACTTTTGATTAGTATGTGGTGTTGATCCAGTTACCAGGGTTGGGAAAGGGAGGTCAAAGAGGTAAGGCGACTGTTGGGCGTCTGTCACTTTTAATGATAAGACTGTCAATGCAGAGGCGCAAGAGATTTGACATCATTTTAAAAACTGGAAAGTGTAGGCAGATGCCGGCCGAACTGATAAATTCAGCCGTCGCTATGTGTCCTTGATCCTAGATCATAAAAAGCTGACTCCATTCCTGAACCGCAATGTGGTGTTGAGAGACGATGTGTTTCTCTGTAAGAATAATCCCTTTGTGTTGTGCACAGAATGAAAGTGAATGATTACCAGCAGAGTTCTCCCACACATCGCTCACAGACATGACCAATTATTTATGTGTCCACTCCCTTCATCCCCTCACCACTGTCTGCTGTGAGTGAAGGCCGACCCTGCTGGACAAGCATTACCTCTGACCCCAGTGCACACATTACGCTGCTTAATAAAGTGAGTTGGAACATACAAATCGTGCTTAGGGCATGAAAAATAAAGGAGAAATGGGATTTATACATGAGGGAATAAGCAAGTGGAGTTGCCTCAGGGCCCCCAGTGTTTCTTTAACTATAAACATTTGGACTTTTAGATGTTAAGCACACTTTTCAAAGTCACTTTTGTTTAATTTGTCTGACTAACAGTGTCCAACAATGGATTTAAAGGTACACTGTAAAAACTATCTTAAAACTGCAAGCTATTATTTATACGGTGAAGTAAGAAATCCAACTAGATTTTTTAAATCTGTTTAACATAAATTAAAGTCAAGTGAAGTCAAGTGAAAGGAACAGTTCATCCAGTGAAGAAATGTATACTCGAGGGTGAGTAAATGATGACAGAATTTGTATTTTTGGGTGAACTATCCATTAAAAAAAATGTAAGGCAGCTTTTGAACTAAAGTTTTAAGGTGGTATTTTTTACAGTGTATCATTGCAGAACTCTGCATTATTTCCTATTCTGAATGATAAACAATTTAAATTTCCAACACATCACCATATAATTAAAGGTTAAATAAAAATGAACCAATGGTACATAAACTTTCATGGAGCACCATTATTCTGATTTTACCACTCATTATCAAATAAAAAGACAGGGAGGGCTGCATTGGCGCCAAAGCCATTGACCACTCTTGTTCTTGTCCAAACACACTTGATAGAGTTGACAGTGGAGAGGAGAGGGTATAGACACAAAGTGACTAATGGGAGAAAGATAAACAGAGACAGAAGACATGGACAAGGTAAAGAGACCCCCCCCCTCCCCCGTAGACCTGATAAAACGGAGTGGATGACTACCGGAGGGCATTTGAAAAGACGGGGTGGGCGGGGGTTAAGGGGAGGGTGGTGGCCAGCAATGTTTTTCCATTTCCACTGTTTTTAATGGCTGGGAATCTGACCCTCTGACCCTTCTCTTGTTGCCCCGCAGGGGAGGGTGTCTGATGCTGACCTCTGCGCCCTCAGCTGGTCTTCTCTTCCAAAAGAGTCCATTTCTTCAGACTCTTCTACGCAAATCGAACCACATCACTGGAATCAGATTACAAAAGGCGAAAAAACATCAAAAGCGGGATGCTTGTTTTTACGATAGTCTGGTCTTGAATCATTTTACAACATTGGAGCTTCCACTCACTGCAGATTCTTCTGAAATAACATAAGACAAAGATTGCTCCCTTACAATTACTGTATATAGCATAGCAAACTACGTGGATGTTAAACCCATCACTCAGTTTGTGGCGTCAGATTCTTCTGAAGCTCACTTTCAGCTGACAGCTTCATCTTTAATCACCTCTGCGTCTGGAAAGCCAAATGACTGAAGGAAAAACCTGGCAACATTTCCTGGCAATCCTAAGAATATAATCATATACGGTCTAAAGCTTCAAATGATTTGCTAAGCATTCTAGTATGCCTGCCCCATGACATCATGACTCCGCGTGCACGTACACGAACACATGTGTAACACCGTGTGCTGCCAAATTTTCTAATAAGGCAGCAAGGCTGTGCGTAATAGTGCGTCTGCGTGCAGCGGTGTGTGACTGTTTCTCTTATGTGTTTGTGCACCCCTTTAAATGTTTCAAAGGTGTATTATTGTTTCAGTTAAGCACGTTTATCAGGTTTTGTTTTGTTAGTTGGTATTAATTTAACATGAACCTACAGGTTTGTTCCACAAACAAACAGCACAGAACAATCACCTCCTCTGTTCTCTGTCTGTGATACACTTTTAAAATAAACAGCCACAGGCAATGTGATTGTGGATATACTGTATGTTGTATGTTTACTGACATTTAGTGATAAACACTAGTTGCTTAGATACGGTCGCTTTTAGGCAGCTCATTACGCCCAATAGCCTGCATGCATTCGTTCACACGGTTCTACGTGTTGATGTGTTGTTTCCCCAGTAAGACTAAATCTCAGTCTGGAAGAGACACAATCTAAACATACAGTGTGTGAGACTTTACATTTGGAAAATAAACGCACACACTTACATCACACTTCAACATACTGGCACACAGGCACATATAAAACACATACACACACATAACAAACAGCACAGAG